>NC_092278.1:19147356-19159856 GCF_036320965.1 Panulirus ornatus
GATAATACCTCTGTGGACGTGTCCAGTCATATATACTCAAACTACGTGGCTCAACAGAGGACTGAACATGGCTGTAGGTAACGTAGAAGACTGTTAACAGAGCCGTGATGACGGAAGATAAGGTGTAGAAAGGTGTTCCGTGTGTATCAAGAAAACTCTCTCTGGTCAATCTTGGGTTTGTTTGATGATGAAGGATGATCATTGTAAACTGGGGGATGTGAAGGATATCATTAATGTCGAATGGGAGGCAAGTGTCCAGGATGTTGTGAGTGATAGACTGGGTATTGATTCATAAGGTAAGAAGGATTGTGGATAAAGATGGTCAGTAATACTATGAATAGGGTTCAAGACACAGCCCAGATGCTCATATTGTAAATACGGGTCTGGATAAAGGGCTCAGATGCTCGGAAATGCAGTTAATATGGGGTCTGGATAAAGGGCTTAGATGCTCAGAAATGCAGTTAATATGGGGTCTGGATAAAGGGCTCAGAAATGCAGTTAATATGGGGTCTGGATAAAGGGCTTAGATGCTCAGAAATGCAGTTAATATGGGGTCTGGATAAAGGGCTCAGAAATGCAGTTAATATGGGGTCTGGATAAAGGCTTAGATGCTCAGAAATGCAGTTAATATGGGGTCTGGATAAAGGGCTTAGATGCTCAGAAATGCAGTTAATATGGGGTCTGGATAAAGGCCTCAGAAATGCAGTTTATATGGGGTCTGGATAAAGGCTTAGATGCTCAGAAATGCAGTTAATATGGGGTCTGGATAAAGGGCTCAGAAATGCAGTTAATATGGGGTCTGGATAAAGGGCTTAGATGCTCAGAAATGCAGTTAATATGGGGTCTGGATAAAGGGCTTAGATGCTCAGAAATGCAGTTAATATGGGGTCTGGATAAAGGGCTCAGAAATGCAGTTAATATGGGGTCTGGATAAAGGGCTTAGATGCTCAGAAATGCAGTTAATATGGGGTCTGGATAAAGGGCTTAGATGCTCAGAAATGCAGTTAATATGGGGTCTGGATAAAGGGCTTAGATGCTCAGAAATGCAGTTAATATGGGGTCTGGATAAAGGGCTTAGATGCTCAGAAATGCAGTTAATATGGGGTCTGGATAAAGGCCTCAGAAATGCAGTTTATATGGGGTCTGGATAAAGGCTTAGATGCTCAGAAATGCAGTTAATATGGGGTCTGGATAAAGGGCTCAGAAATGCAGTTAATATGGGGTCTGGATAAAGGGCTTAGATGCTCAGAAATGCAGTTAATATGGGGTCTGGATAAAGGGCTTAGATGCTCAGAAATGCAGTTAATATGGGGTCTGGATAAAGGGCTCAGAAATGCAGTTAATATGGGGTCTGGATAAAGGGCTTAGATGCTCAGAAATGCAGTTGATATCAAGTCTGGATAAAGGGCTCAGAAATGCAGTTAATATGGGGTCTGGATAAAGGGCTCAGAAATGCAGTTAATATGGGGTCTGGATAAAGGCCTTAGATGCTCAGAAATGCAGTTGATATCAAGTCTGGATAAAGGCTTAGATATTCTTTGATACTGTAAGTGAGGGAGTGTGGATGACTGTCACGTATTAAGTTATAGCTCGACTTTACGTTGACCATGATGTGGAAGATTCGTAAACCATAATTAAGATGTTGTCTGACTGATCAGTGTTGTGCTGACAAGAAAAAAAAGGGTGTCAGAGGATTAATCTTGTCGTTATGAAATGCTGTATAATCTTTAGTGCTGTTGGTATATATGATGATCAGATGATGAGTACAGGTGGATGATCAGTGATGACTAGAGGCTGAGTGATTAATTGAGATGATCATTAAGACAAGGTAATAGAATGAATGTGATTAAGAGATCTCTGATTAATTGAGATGATTATTAGGGCTAATTAATCATCCATGTGATTAAGGGTTGTGTAATGATTAACATTTTAAGACGATGATTCGGGCTGGATAATCAATAATTGGATGGTGTTCTTCGGGGTTGGATAATCGATGATTGCAGTTAAAGGCTGGACTGGATAATGAGCATGTGACTATAGTGAAAAAATGTAGTTCATTTAGGATGTTGTGATGAGGGAGGTGGTCAGTTAACAAGGCTGACAATAAGGGGACCGATAACGAACACTGTATGTAAGGAGACATTAGTATAAATATAGTCATCTAACAAGGTGCTGTTTAACTTAGAATGACGTAAACAAATGACCAGTTAACTATCATTAATTACTCTCATACGAAGTACTTCCTTCATCAGTAGCTGAACGATTAGTAATAATGTAATCAAGAGATGATTAGTGACTCATTACGTGGCTGAATAACGTATAACATCGTAATTACAGGGAAGCCGGACTCGTTAGTGAGGTCAAGATGGTAACGACTGGGTGGGTCATGGGTTGGTCACGTGAGGCATACATGGGTAATTCGCCCCGCCACTGTAATTTCTCGCTGTCTGTATTGGAAAGCAGAAGCTGCTGACGTCACAGGAGTGGAAGGCCAACTAGCATCCTCACCAACACACACACACACACACACACACACACACACACACACACACACACACACACACACACACACACACACTGATTCGCTGTACATACTCATCGACTCACGTGACACTTTATATGAATGAGGTAGACTGGGAGAAGACGTGTAAGACTGGGTATAAGAATCTGTTCTCTGTGTTCTGTGGAGTATTCTAAAGTGAATTTAAAGTAAATTGTAAGTTTTAAACTAAACGATTTCATCCCAGTTTAATAACGCTAAGGATGAAGGCGTGCGATAGCATTTTTATTTGTATACACACATGTACTACAGTCATGTCATTCTGTAGTATTTATTTTCGTGTCGTATTTCTCAAAGAACAGCTGTTTATGACGTCATGCGAAGCGAAGCCCGATATAGCAAAGGAAAACCGACCTTAAAGGAAAAAAGAAAGGAGTGATTGCCGTGAATGGGTTGTTTTCCTTGGCTCTGGCCGAGGCTTGAGGCGATGGTTGTTGCCGTTACTGAAGGAGAGATGCGCGTCCAGTGTGGCCCAGACTCCCAAGGGCACGCCCGCAAGCAGCCCCTTCCTTTGTGTCGCCCCAACACTCACCCGGTTCCTGCGGTGCTTGTGTGTGTGTGTGTGTGTGTGTGTGTGTGTGTGTGTGTGTGTGTGTGTGTGCTTTAGGAGGAGGAGGAGGAGGAGGGGGAGATGGTTGAGGGGGTAGGAAGCGGTAGGAGGAGGTAGCAACCGTGGCAGCTTCAAAGGTTCCGGAGGTCGTACCTGACCCAAGTGGCTGCCGATGGCTTCCCAGGCTGAACGAGAAGGGGAAAGCTGGTGGCGGGGGTGTTTAAGGATGGTCCAGGCCCTTTGCAGGGCGTGTGTGTGTGTGTGTGTGTGTGTGTGTGTGTGTGTGTGTGTGTGTGTGTGTGTGTGTGTCTTTTCCAGGCCGAGTCATGAACTGTGAGGAGGATAGTTTTCCAGCAGAGTGAAGGAGATGTCAAGACACAGGGTCCTTCCTAGTCTGTGTGTCGTGATGGGTAATGTACCAAGCAGAGTGGACGATTTCACGGTGAGGTTCTGCTTCCAGGCGACGTCCAGATGGACAGTGGATTGTTCCAGGCGACCTTCCAGATGGACTGTGTATTCCAGGTAGGGTTGAGTTTCTGGCGGCGGAAGTGTGGGTTAGGTGTAGATTGTCTCCTCCACGAGACTTTGTTCAAGGATGTGTATATTCTACTTAGATCCTGAAGGACGATCCAGGTGCCATCTGCAGTGCGCAGCGGCATGTTCCAGGCAGCAGTAAGTTACCTGGGAGAGGAGGTCCTTGGCTGCCTCTCAGGTGAAGAAGATATTCCCAAAGGCGACATTACAACCTCGTCTTTAATTCCCACAGATTGTGTGTGTGAGTGAAGACAGGTGGCATGAACCACCTCGCGGTCATGAGACTGGTTCTAGGATGAACCTGTGTGGTGGTGAGTGGACTGGCATTAGGTGCCTCGCCCCATGACTTTATTCCAGTCTGGACTCAGCAAGGTGTCCTAGTACCTTCCACTTGGCACTTAACATCCTAGTTGTGAGAGGTTGTTCTTTGGCTTCGTCCGGTAGTGTTTTCAAGGCAAGATGCGTCTGTCTATAGTGTGTTTCAAGGTAGTATTAACTACCTTGAAGTGAGAGAGAGAGTTTTGTTGCTCGATGCACTACACCTTTACGAGTGTATTCCAGCTGCATTTAGATACCTGGTATTAAGTAGTTCACGTTGCGACAAGGTGGAAATCCAGCGTGAAGCAGCGTTAAGGAATAAGCCGTAGATATCTGCATAAGGGGCGTCCCCAGGTGTAAGATATGTTCCAGGCAACCTATTAAAGACTCCTCAGGGAAAGTCTGCTCCAGACTAAGAGTAGGTTTTAGATTCTTTTCCAGTTATCCTCAACGAACTCACTGCCATTTGTTTTTCAGTAAGGCCTTAAGGACTGTCTGAAGTAAGGAGTACTTCGTCCATAGTTGCTTTTTTTTTCTTTTTCCAGAGCTGGAAAAAGTTATATAGAGTGTTCCAGGCATTGTGTTGTGGAAGGAGTTGAAGGACCTCACAGAGTAGCATGTGTCTTAGGCACGTTCCAGGCTTGGTTTGGAAGCGTCAGGTTGTAGAATGTTTTGTAGATGGTATCCAGGTGTGTAGTGTGTTCCAAGAGGCATGGCGAGTGAGGTGAAGAACCTGTTCAGGCAGTGTTCTTAGCGTAGAGTGGGTTCCAGACCACGTCAAAGTGAATAGTTTGCTTCAGGTCAAGGTCCCGCGTCACCCAGGTCATGGTTCGATGTGTTCCAGTCAGCGACGATGGGTAGTGATAGCTTGGTTCTGAGGTCAGTTGTTACCTGCCTTACCTGGGCCGGGCCTCAGGGTCATGGCCAATGTAGTCTCGTTCCACCGTTCCAGTCCGTTCCCCTTTCCCTCCCTACCACACCCGGGCTGGGTCCACGCTGTCCAACCTCACCCCATTACTCGTTTACTGCCCCGCCTCGTCCAGTTCGTCCACCTGCCACCCCTTCCGGCTCGCCCCCTGGCTCACCTGCTACCCCTTCTGGCCCGTCCCCGACGCCGCCCCCCTCCTGACCCATTCCTCACAGGTCCAGGGTTGCCACGCCCACTGCAGTTCATGCCCGTCCTTCAGTCCTTCACTCGTCTCTCCTCCCGCTGGCGTTGGCTCTGAGGACCTCCGCTGCAAGCAGTGGGGCGGCGGCACCTCACATGCCCCACGGAACCCCTGCCTCTGGCGGGGGCAACGAGGAACGGACAGTGCCAGGCGATGAGGGAGGCTAAGCAGTTTACATCTGCCACAAGTTACAGGCGGGGAGGCAGGTAGCGATGACCCGTGTAGGGATTAAAGTAACATCGCTAACGTGTAGGTTGTCGTGCCCACGTACCCTGCAGTTCGAGGAAGCTGTTCAGAGACGCCGTTAGCCCCCATCACCACACAAGATATTACGACAGTGGGTCGAGTGCCCCACTACGAACAGCCAGGCCAGGCTGCTTGCTACCCCAGTGGGACGAGATGACAACCCGTGCAGTGTATAAGGCACCAGGCAAATGCACCCCTGGTAAACAGGGGGAGGCAGTGGTGCGTCAGTGTACCTCAGCCAGGCAGCGTGTATCACCAATTAAGGAGGAGGAGGAGGAGGAGGAGGATGTGCCATCATAACCAAGCAAGGATGAGCCTGCCGGCATGAGCCAGGCGGCTCAGAGCAACACATCCTCACCTCATCAAGCCACACCGACTCCCTTACCTCACCCTCTCCACACACACAGTGTGTGTGTGTGTGTACACAGCGGCCGGCCAGATCAACCGAGGTGGTCGCTCATCTGTTTTACACCCACTCATTACTTCTTAAGTGGCAGTGTAGGGCAGGGGGGAAGGTGGTTGGGGGATGGGGAGTGGGCTTCGAAGCGCCACACCCCTCTCCCACCCCCTTTTCCTCCCCTCCCAGGTGGTGGTACTCCTCCTCCTCTCCCATGCTTTCCTCTCTCTCTCTCTCTCTCTCTCTCTCTCTCTCTCTCTCTCTCTCTCTCTCTCTCTCTCTCTCTCTCTCTCTCCATATTTTTTTTTTCACTGTAGTTTCTTTACGGACACGCCTTCCACGTGTTTCTCATATCGACCCCTCTCACGACCACATCCCCTCCACCTCTCTCTCCCTCTCTCTCTCTCTCCCTCTCCCTCTCTTCCAACACTCCCACGCCCCTCTTAGTCTCCCACACTCTCACACACGCCCCCACCTCCTCTCTCTCTCTCTCTCTCTCTCTCTCTCTCTCTCTCTCTCTCTCTCTGTGCCACACACACACACACACACACCCACACACACCCAAGTCTCAGGTGGTGTGTGCTGAGGCAGGTTCGTGTGGACGGTCAGGAAGCCGTCCATGTGTCCCGTCCCTCCCGTCACACCTTCGTCCACCCACTCCACCTCCCGTCATCCCTACACTCGCCTCTGTAGCCACGCTGTGCTGACCTGGTCGCGCGCGGGGGGGCGCGGGTCACCATCCTGGTGACCCGACCGCTGCAGGAGGTCCAGCGTGGGGGAGGGATATGTGATCATTATTGCGGACACGTCGGAACTCCCTGAGGTCATCACTACGGACACCACGCCTCCTCACTACGGACACCACGCCTCCTCACTACGGACACCACGCCTCCTCACTAGGGGTCATCACTACGGACACCACGCCTCCTCACTACGGGTCATCACTACGGACACCACGCCTCCTCACAAGGGGTCATCACTACGGACACCACGCCTCCTCACAAGGGGTCATCACTACGGACACCACGCCTCCTCACTACGGGTCATCACTACGGACACCACGCCTCTCACTAGGGGTCATCACTACAGACACCACGCCTCCTCACTAGGGGTCATCACTACGGACACCACGCCTCCTCACTAGGGGTCATCACTACGGACACCACGCCTCCTCACTAGGGGTCATCACAACAGACACCACGCCTCCTCACTAGGGGTCATCACAACGGACACCACGCCTCCTCACTAGGGTCATCACTACGGACACCACGCCTCTCACTAGGGTCATCACTACGGACACCACGCCTCCTCACAAGGGGTCATCACTACGGACACCACGCCTCCTCACTACGGGTCATCACTACGGACACCACGCCTCACAAGGGGTCATCACTACGGACACCACGCCTCCTCACTAGGGGTCATCACTACGGACACCACGCCTCTTCACTAGGGGTCATCACTACGGACACCACGCCTCCTCACTACGGACACCACGCCTCCTCACTAGGGGTCATCACAACGGACACCACGCCTCTCACTAGGGGTCATCACTACGGACACCACGCCTCCTCACTAGGGTCATCACTACGGACACCACGCCTCCTCACTAGGGGTCATCACTACGGACACCACGCCTCCTCACTAGGGGTCATAACAACACACACACACACACACACACACACACACACACACACGTAACGCCATTACCGCTGGCTTACCGTCCTGACGTCATCACCTGGTGACACACGCACGCACTGCACTGCACTTTGACGTCATCACCTCGATACCTCGCCGGTGACGTCACGAGTCAGGAACACGACGGGGGAGGGGAGGGAGGGAGTTGGAGGGAGTCTCGTGATTTCTGTCGCCCTCTGGTTTTGTGGGCGCCAGCTTAAGGGAGAAAATGAGAGAGGTGAGAGGGAGGGAGGGAGGGTAGAGAGAGGGAGAGGTAAGAGGGAGGGAGGGTAGAGAGAGGGAGAGGTAAGAGGGAGGGAGGGTAGAGAGAGGGAGAGGTGAGAGGGGGGAGGGTAGAGAGAGGGAGAGGTAAGAGGGAGGGAGGGTAGAGAGAGGGAGAGGTGAGGGAGGGAGGGGAGCTTATTTTATCCCCGGAAAAGTGGGATAGGAAATACGTACTTCCGCTCAGGTCCGGGACCGTCCCTTGGGAGCCAGGAGATCCCCCAGCCAGGCTGGTGGTGGAGGAGGAGGAGGAGGTCGTCTCCTCCAGCGGTAGACTAGCCCTCTGGAACGTAACCAACCCACACACCATCTTCCTGTGTGACACGCCTTGTCTCTATGCCCGAGGTTCGAGTGCGTGAGGAGGAGGAGGAGGAGAGAGAGAGAGTGTGTGTGTGTGTGTGTGTGTGTGTGTGTGTGTGTGTTTAGCATCCAGACTTGACTTGAAGGAAGGATTTTGTTGCCCTGGACCACATCTGGTCCATACCGTCGCTTGACGTAGGGCCTGAAACAGAAGCCATGGGTATTTTAGTGCTTTTCCCTGTTTTCGGGCCCCTCTTATCCCCCCCCCCCCCAATCCCAACCATTTAAGGGACCTCTCACTTCTCAGTTACGTATGTCATTTTCTTTTCAGCCTTCCAAGATTCGCCAATCAGTTTTCTCAGGATCATATTATCCATGTTCAGTCTTCACGTTCATGTGGTCCACGTATGGTGTAGATAAGACCACGGGGGTCCTTTGTGAGAGACGCTGTGTCAGAACAACCAGAGACCACAACACGAAATTCAACAAGAAATTTCATAGACATTATGTCAAGTAATGCTTTGATGGCATGAGAGAGATGGATGAACGGCATAGAATGACTTGAGGACGTGGTTTGATGCAGACAGAACACGTATTCTTAAAGTTTATTTTGATAGTCGACAATGTTTAAGAGATGGGGGGGGGGGTCCTTGCTGGCTGGCTTGCTCCCACCACTGTGAAAGAACTCCCTCTTTCTCCTCCTCCTCCTCCACGTATAGTACCCATAGGTACACACACACACACACACACACACACACACACACACACACACACACACACACACACCATTCGACAGTTCGGAAAGGAGAGAAAAGAAGTTACAACCCCATTCTCGTCCACACCGCCGCCATCGCCTCCTACCAGACGTGGGTGCGTCGTGGGTCCAGCTCACGAAGGTGGTGGCCGAAATAGACCACCGTTTTGATGGCTCTGTTTCGTGCCATCAGTGGTGTGGCCAGATGCCTCAGTCTGAACCATGGTCATGTCAATGGTGATTTCGTTTTTTTTTTTTTTTGCTTTTTTTTCGTGTTGTAATGTGATGTCTCGAGTCTGATCGTGTTTAGACATGGTTTTCTGAGCTGGTGGTTTATCGCTCGTGGACGCTGAATCTCCATCGTCCGTTCTTTGTTATATTCCAGTTTTGACAGTAATGCTGGAAATGTTTGGCACTATGTGTAGATGTGTGTTTTATATGTGTAAATATTTAAACTCCAGTGGTCAAGGTTACTCATAAGTGTGGTGATAACTCAAAATGCGATCGTTTTTTGAGTGTTATTCATATTCAACCTACTACCCCGAATATATATATGTATATATATATATATATATATATATATATATATATATATATATATATATATATATATATATATATAGCTTCTTCTCTTCGATGTATATCAACTGACTGTTATATTTCTCTCTTGTGTCTCCTCTGATGATGTGATTATTACACGAAAGTGCACTTGGGAACTTTTCGTGTTTCACTTTCCCCGTGGACTCATAGGAATATATATATATATATATATATATATATATATATATATATATATATATATATATATATATATATATATATAATATCCAGCGTGTAAAATAGCTACGACGCCTCAGAGATAATGACATACTCGAAATCTAAAGATTACACCGTGAGAGGTCTTAATAGCGTACGTGGCCACAAAGACTTATAAACACCCAGGTGATGAAGGCTCATGTTACTCACTCCATTACTTACCCTCCCTCCCTCCCTCCCGCCCTCCCTCCGTCCCTCCCTCCATTCCGCCCTCCCCCTGGGTGTTGGAGAGGGTAATGACTCGAAGGAACACGTCAAACTGTACCTCCCCTCCCGATCCAACACCTTCACCCTCACTTCAATTTTTTGCTGTCACCCGATCCTCCACCGCCTTGTGTGTGACCTCTGACCTTTGCATGTCCTCACGGTCGGGTCAGGTGAATGACATGGCCTGAAGGAGGAAAGGAGGGAGGTGTGGGTGTTGTTACAGAGCAGACGTGTGAAACGTGTGAAGAAATATTTGTGAGTGAAGGGCGGGGTAGCAATGATTGTTGGCCGGAGGGCACACACACACACACACACACACACACCACACACACACACCACACACACACACACACACACATTATAGCGCTAGATAGACTGGTAAGAGAGGACTGTATATATAGATAGCGAGGGCCAAGTATATTCTTGGAGGAATATATACACATAGGAGGGGGCCATATATACTCGTAGGTGCTCACATATATACTCGTGAAGGAAGGCCTGGCCACATACATTCCTGGCGCTGGGCCGGAGATGGGGTCCTGAGAGAGAGAGAGAGAGAGAGAGAGAGAGAGAGAGAGAGAGAGAGAGAGAGAGAGAGAGAGAGAGAGAGAGAGAAATGGGCCGGGTGAACTTGCTTATACTTTATTCCCGTCACTACTTATTATGGCCTGTATTGTTACGCATATACGCGCGTATGGTTGTAAGAACACCCGCGGTACACTTGAATGCCCCCTCACCAAATAGATACACGAGTAAACTGTTTGATAAGTCTTGCTTTTATATGAAAAAAACCCTCACCTCAGCTCGTACATGACGTATCCATAAAGTAGAAACAAAAGTAGGATTTAGTATTGTCTTCGTGACGTGGTGGGTTCGACTCTCCCGTGAGAGATAGGAAGATAAAAGAGATGAGATCCAAGTCACTTCTGGACGTGAGTACTATGCAGAGATCGCTCGCTGAGGGCGTTATCTCACACTCGTGGGTGAGGGGGACGTCCGCCTGCCCGCGGAGCCACCACAGAGGATGGTCGGGGAGGAAGGGCTCCATCTGCGCGGCACACACACACACACACACACACACACACACGTCGGTTCTCCGGGTTTTCCCTGGGGGCGTGTAGGTTAAGTATTGACTTTTATAATCCCAGGGCGATGATGATCCGGCGAGCGACGCGCCCACATCACGACAGAACCTGCAGCTCGGCGCGTGGCGCTCGCACCGACAGATCGCCCTTGTCGCGCCCACGGCCCGTGGGTGGGATGTTCGTAGAAAGGGGGCCCGCGCGCCCCCCTGGGTGTTGCCTCCCAGCCCTACGTGAAGAACAGGGGGGGATTTGGCGCCTCAGGGGACGACTACGTCCCCCCTGAGATCAGGGTTTTGAGTGTAGACGGACGTGGGCCCTAAGACCTGAAGGAGGGAGAGTAGACGTAGCCACAGACCTCAATCCTTCCTGCTGGTGGGCCCTTGGCCCTGAGGAGACCCTCCCTCAGGAGGCAGTTGTGGCCCTGAGATCTGCTATCACACACACACACACACACACACACACACACACACACACACACACACGCGGGCCCGCCCGCCCCCCTTCCCCTAAGACCTTGACCTGTCCCACGGGCCGAGAGAGACCCCCCCAGACCCTCACCTCACCCCCCACTTTGGTGACACTTGCTGGTAATCAGCTTTAAGATTCTTGAAGATCATCTGGCCCACAGACGCGGCACAGACACCTCGCAACCTGGCTCACAGACGTGGCACAGACCTAACCACCTGGCCCACAGACGCGGCACAGACCCCACCACCTGGCCAACAGACGCGGCACAGACCCCCACCACTTGGCCCACAGACGCGGCACAGACCCCCCACCACCTGGCTCACAGACGTGGCACAGACCTAACCACCTGGCCCACAGACGCGGTACAGACCCACCACTTGGCCCACAGACGCGGCACAGACCCCACCACCTGGCCAACAGACGCGGCACAGACCCCACCACCTGGCCCACAGACGCGGCACAGACCCCACCACCTGGCCAACAGACGCGGCACAGACCCCACCACCTGGCCCACAGACGCGGCACAGACCCACAACCTTGAGACTTAACAGCTCCTCATACAACCCCCCTCCCCCTAGAGAGAGAGAGAGAGAGAGAGAGAGAGAGAGAGAGAGAGAGAGAGAGAGAGAGAGAGAGAGAGAGTGTGGGTCAAGCCAGCCAGCCCTTCATGTCCTCCAGGTCTCGCGTGACGACCGCGTTTATCTTAGCGTAATTCGCGGTCGGGGGTCGGTCGTGGAGGTGGAGGTCGGGATGCAGGTGTGGCGGCGGCGGCGGCGGCTGCGACTGCGGCGGTGGCGACTGCGACTGCGGCTCTCTCTCTCTCTCTCTCTCTCTCTCTCTCTCTCTCTCTCTCTCTCTCTCTCTCTCTCTCTCTGTGTCAGAATAGAGAGACAGCCACACAGACGTAGGCACTCATAGACGGCCAGAGACGCTCACACGTTCGTGCAGTTACGCACGCGCGCACGGACACAGTGCATCGTCATCACACCCCCCCCCCCCCAAGACCCTGCCACACACACACAACACACACACACACACACACACACACACACACACACACACACACACACGCACACGGGCACACACACACACACACACACGCACGCACACGGGCACACACACACACACACACACGCA
>NC_092278.1:19162356-19164856 GCF_036320965.1 Panulirus ornatus
TCAGTGTAAATTAGATATGCATCATTCATTAGATCTGTCCTGGCGACTGCTTCTATTTACATGTTTTACACATGAAATTGTACGTGAACTTAAATTCACTGCTTCACTATCGTTAATTTATTTTTTCAACTGCAGTTGATGTGTAAAGGCTTGATTTTCATGGTAAAAATTTTGTTTATATCTTAAAAAATAAGGGAGGGGGAATCGAACCCGTGAGCTCATACCGTATACCATGGATAAAGGCACTACTACGTAATTCATTTATTTCTGGTATACGTTACATCTTCATGAAATGTAGCTAGACCGAAGTCTTACATCTACACCCGTTTCAGTGGTCATATTTTCTTTATATTGGCTGGTCAGCAACCAACGCAAACCATTTTCATTCAAGGATCCGTCTCCTTACACCACCACCTTTGTTGTCTAGTGTCGCAATAAGTTGTTGTTGTCGTTGTCGTCTTCAGAATGGTCGTGTCGTTGTCGTCTTCAGAATGGTCGTTGTTGTGGGGGGGAGGAGAGGGCTGACCTCAGGGCAGAAGGAGATCGTGTCAATAGCGATTGAATTACTGGGCCAGCGATATTGTGCAGGAGTCTCTCTCTCTCTCTCTCTCTCTCTCTCTCTCTCTCTCTCTCTCTCTCTCTCTCTCTCTCTCTCTCTCTCTCTCTCGCCTTCACAGGCTATAGAAAACGTTCACCATAACTCTGTACTTTAATCGGGTTGTCACAAGACGAGGCGGTCAAAACTGGGGGTGTGGGGGGTGGAGTGTTGTATTATACCCTGTTGTCGCAAAACACTTGCCCAGTTTCCTACACCACTGAAGATGGCCTTTGTTCAAGAAAGGGAGGGTCTCGGTGAGTGCCTGGGGGTAAAAGAGACGAGGGGAAAAGAGGGAAATAAGTGTATAGAAGCGTCATCTTCATGGCTGTCTCTGAAGCCATGTGAGGCTACGTAGTTTCTCCTATAAACACAAGGTCTACTGGCATCTCAGGTGTTCGACTATAACACGGTTAGTCACTCTTCATTCCACGATATTCATATATATCTAAATACATTAATTACATTATAAGTATTTTCTTCTAAATGTGAAGGAGAATGGATTTAATTTGTATAATACGTTTATATTTACGGTGCTCAGAAATATTACATGAGATGTTGTAAGTAATCAGAGGCATGACCCGTACATAAGCGCCGCCATCTTCCTTTGGACGTAAACATCCGGTGACGTCACATCTCTACCGGGCGAATATTTATATGTTTTGCTCTACTCAAATACGGTCTATTTTTGTCCTTTTCATTTGTGGAAACAAATCCGTACTGCGTAGGACGTTCGAGGTCGGATTTTTAGGATGATTTTTCTTCGTTGTTTTGATTAAGATGAAATATATTTTCCTGAATTTTTCTCTCATAAAGATTTGCCTTTTAAAGGTCCCGCCTGAGCCTTGTACAACCCTTGAGCACGCGCTTACACGTGGCAGGAAACTCCACGTGTTGGGTAAACCCCTAGGCGGCATTGCACCTTGGCAGAGGCGCGCACGTGCGCGCCCACCTACGGGCCGAGGTCTCCACGTGGCATGTGGGCACGTGCGTCGCAGCAGGACACCCAGGGCTTCTCATTAGACGCACACCGCGGCATGTGTGGTGCGTCGTCCACTTTCGAGAACCACAGTGGCGCATGCCTGTCTCCCCCCCTCACACCACCACCTGACCCAAGAGTGAGGGAGTCCGGCTTTTATTTCGGAGCGAGACACTTACTGCTGCCCCCGAGTGTCTTAATGTCCACATTCCTCAAGTGTGCCTCTCTCTCTCTCTCTCTCTCTCTCTCTCTCTCTCTCTGGGGGCGGCGCGGGCGCGGGCGCACGCCCCCCAGACCCCCAGTAAGAGGTCATCGTTCTCATGGCCACCGACCTTCTAAGGTTCCTGCTCAGACGTACTACACGCTTGCGGTGTAGCTTCGGTCTTATGATGGTCAGAGGAGGAGGGGAGGAAGGTGGGTCTCTCTCTCTCTCTCTCTCTCTCTCTCTCTCTCTCTCTCTCTCTCTCTCTCTCTCACACACACACACACACACACACACACACACACACACACATCACCACACCGCCCCAACTGATACGAATTATGAATAGACATGTGTTTGTCGCATGTACCAACCATAGAGAGGGAGAGAGAGAGAGAGAGAGAGAGAGAGAGAGAGAGAGAGAGAGAGAGAGAGAGAGAGAGAGAGTAGTAGATAAAGCCATGCCAAGTAGATGGAGGTGATGTGGTGCCAGATGCATCACTGCTCCCTCCCTCACCTCACGTTTATCTCCTGACGTTGCTGTAGATGCAGAGAGATCGACCTCCTCCCCCTTCCACCCCTTCCCACTACCACATCCTTCCCCCTCCCTTCCCCTTTCCCTTCGATCGTTTATCTCTCTGGTACGGGAGGCGTCTCTCGTTATCTCTCCTCCGTGGCCAGTGGGAGATGATCTCGAATGCCTCCTCATCTCCTCCTCGCGTGG
>NC_092278.1:19167356-19207356 GCF_036320965.1 Panulirus ornatus
TAAGATATAACACTTACATTAAGGGTCTAAATGTGGAATGGATAGCATTCAGTGTTAGAAGTGAACGTTTCAGTGTTAGAAGTGAACGTTTCAGTGTTAGAAGGGAACGTTTCAGTGTTAGAAGGGAACGTCTATGTTTACACACAGTCCCATACGTAGCTCCTGGGGCGGTATTTAACGAAGTTGTGTGTCTCTTAAGGGTGATAATGGCCCGTTTGGCTATCAAAGTTGGAGGACACTGGACAGAGCTGGGGTTGTGGGGTTAGGAAAGGGGAATTATGAGGGGTAAACCCCAGACTGCCTGTGTAATGAGGTGGACGCAGTGGATTCGACCTCTCGAGGTCGCCTGGCTCGGGTGTGGGTGGATGAGAGGATCCGCGACCTTCTCTTGGTAATGAACTCCACAGGATTGCGTTACGACCCCCTGGAGTACGACTTTACGACCCCTGGGGTACGACTTTACGACCCCCTGGAGTACGACTTTACGACCCCTGGAGTACGACTTTACGACCCCTGGAGTACGACTTTACGACCCCCTGGAGTATTACTTTACGACCCCTGGGGTACGACTTTACGACCCCTGGAGTACGACTTTACGACCCCCTGGAGTACGACTTTACGACCCCTGGGGTACGACTTTACGACCCCATGGAGTACGACTTTACGACCCCTGGGGTACGACTTTACGACCCCTGGAGTACGACTTTACGACCCCATGGAGTACGACTTTACGACCCCTGGAGTACGACTTTACGACCCCTGGAGTACGACTTTACGACCCCTGGAGTACGACTTTACGACCCCTGGGGTACGACTTTACGACCCCTGGAGTACGACTTTACGACCCCTGGGGTACGACTTTACGACCCCTGGGGTACGACTTTACGACCCCTGGGGTACGACTTTACGACCCCTGGAGTACGACTTTACGACCGTTGGGGCAACGGTGGTATGATATCCTTGAGTATGAGGGGCCAGGGGGTCGTACCGTCGTGCCCAAGGGTAGTACGACTTTACGACCGTTGGGGCAACGGTGGTACGATCCTAGGGTCTGAGGGGTCAGGGGTCGTACCGTCGTGCCCAAGGGTCGTACCGTCGTCGTGCTCAAGGGTCGTACCGTCGTGCTCAAGGGGTGTCGTACCGTCGTGCTCAAGGGTCGTCGTACCGTCGTGTTCAAGGGTCGTCGTACCATCGTCGTGCTTGAGGGTCGTCGTACTGTCGTCGTGCTCGAGGGTCGTCGTACCGTCGTGTTCAAGGGTCGTACCGTCGTGTTCAAGGGTCGTACCGTCGTGTTCAAGGGTCTTAGTACCGTCGTCGTGCTCAAGGGTCGTACCGTCGTGCCCAAGGGTCGTCGTACCGTCGTCGTGTTCGAGGGTCGTCGTACCGTCGTGTTCAAGGATCGTCGTACCGTCGTCGTGTTCAAGGGTCGTCGTACCGTCGTCGTGTTCAAGGGTCGTCGTACCGTCGTCGTGTTCGAGGGTCGTCAAGCCACAGGTCGTGTCAATCGCAGCATTGTACGACTTCTCGCCACAGTGATCACCAGCTCTCGCCTGGGAGTCGGCCATTAATGACGACCTTAGTCTGTGTACGACCTCACACACACACACACACACACACACACACACACACACACACACACACAACAACATCCCCTTTTGTTTCATGAACTTAAAAACAGAAACCCAAATTACTACATAAAGATTATGTCATATATTTCCAGGCTATATATATATATATATATATATATATATATATATATATATATATATATATATATATATATATATATATATTTATATATATATATATATATATATATATATATATATATATATATATATATATATATATATATATATATATATATATTTATATATATATATATATATATATATATATATATATATATATATATATATATATATATATATAGTTACTTAGAGTGTCATGTATCAAATACAAGAATATGTACATCAAAGGAGAAACTGCATTGTAAACTAAGTCATTTTCATAACAATCTTGTACATAATCCTTTTAAAGGATAAACCATCTTAAAAGTTTCAGATGTTGGGGGGAAGACAGAGTTGTAAGTTGTGAAGTTCAGGCTCGGAGAGGGGAAGAAAAAACAAAAACAAAATACAGAGGAATGCAACTTATATACCGAGGCACAAGACGGAATGGAACACAGGGAACGTCCGGGAACGGGTCGAGAATTAGAAGACGTTGTGTGTGTGTGTGTGTGTGTGTGTGTGTGTGTGTGTGTGTGTGTGTGTGTGTGTGTGTGTGTGTATGTGTGTGTGTGTGTGTGTGTGTGTGTGTATGTGTGTGTGTGTGTGTGTGTGTGTGTGTGTGTGTGTGTGTGCCGAGGTGGCCTTGTGTGAGAGGAAAAAGGAAGTGTTATCAGTAAAGAAGGAAGCCCTTCAGTACACTCACACACACACACACACACACACACACACACACACAACACACACACACACACACACACACACACACACACACACACACACAACACACACACACACACACACACACAACACACACACACACACACACACACACACACACACACACACACACACAACACACACACACACACACACACACACACACACACACACACACAGATAAACTGGCATGATAAGAAGAAGAAAAAAGATGAGATAAGAGAAGATAAGAAGGTCGAGAAAATTTATATTGTGAAGTAAGGCCCAAATGGGCCTCTGGAGAAACCCCGGTCTCTCTGCTGGGGATGCGAGAGAGAGAGAGAGAGAGAGAGAGAGAGAGAGAGAGAGAGAGAGAGAGAGAGAGAGAGACAAGCCCTTGGTAAACTTAGTAGATAGAGAGAGAAAAAGATAAGTTAGTTATTATCGAAGATATGATCAACTTAAGAATTTTTCTCTTCAGATATGCATAATAGATAGAGATCTTCGCTTCTTGAACCTGGAATCACCTTTGGCCAGTCTAGTAGATGTGTGTTTTTTTAAAAAGTAAATTATTTGGAAAATGGTTAGAATATCATATTGTGTTCTTAGATGTCTAAGAAGACTTTGTGGATCTGTCTTGTGGCACCGAGATGCTAAGAGTGGCACCGAGATGCTAGGACTGTGGCACCGAGATGCTAGGAGCATGGCACCGACGTGCCAGGAGCATGGCACCGAGGTGCTAGGACTCTGGCACCGACGTGCTAGGAGCGCGCGGCACCGAGGTGCTAGGCGCGCGTGGCACCGGGAGTGGCACGGTGGTTGGTGCTTCGGGCGGGTAAGTGGGCGCCAGCGTGTCCAGGTCTGGGAAGCAGTGCGGACGCTGGGGGACGGACGGTCGCCCCCGACGGTAGTAGACGGGACGGACGGTCGCCCCCGACGGTAGAAGACGGGACGGACGGTCGCCCCCGACGGTAGTAGACGGGACGGACGGTCGCCCCCGACGGTAGTAGACGGGAAGGGTGACGGGGGAGATGGTAGAAGACGGGAAGGGTGACGGGAGGCGGTAGAAGACGGGAAGGGTGACGGGGGAGGCGGTAGAAGACGGGAAGAGTGACGGGGGAGATGGTAGAAGACGGGAAGAGCGACGGGGGAGATGGTAGAAGACTGGAAGGGTGACGGGGGAGGCGGTAGAAGACGGGAAGGGTGACGGGGGAGATGGTAGAAGACGGGAAGGGTGACGGAAGGCGGTAGAAGACGGGAAGAGTGACGGGGGAGGCGGTAGTAGACGGGAAGAGTGATGGGGGAGATGGTAAAAGACGGGAAGGGTGACGGAAGAGACGGTAGAAGACGGGAAGAGTGACGGGGGAGGCGGTAGAAGACGGGAAGGGTGACGGGGGAGCGGTAGAAGACGGGAAGGGTGACGGAAGGCGGTAGAAGACGGGAAGGGTGACGGAAGGCGGTAGTAGACGGGAAGAGTGACGGGGGAGGCGGTAGAAGACGGGAAGGGTGACGGGGGAGGCGGTAGAAGACGGGAAGGGTGACGGGAGAGACGGTAGAAGACGGGAAGGGTGACGGGAGAGACGGTAGAAGACGGGAAGAGTGACGGGGGAGGCGGTAGAAGACGGGAAGAGTGACGGGAGAGACGGTAGAAGACGGGAAGAGTGACGGGGGAGGCGGTAGAAGACGGGAAGAGTGACGGGGGAGGCGGTAGAAGACGGGAAGGGTGACGGAAGGCGGTAGTAGACGGGAAGAGTGACGGGGGAGGCGGTAGAAGACGGGAAGGGTGACGGGGGAGGCGGTAGAAGACGGGAAGGGTGACGGGAGAGACGGTAGAAGACGGGAAGGGTGACGGGAGAGACGGTAGAAGACGGGAAGAGTGACGGGGGAGACGGTAGAAGACGGGAAAAGTGACGGGAGAGACGGTAGAAGACGGGAAGAGTGACGGGGGAGGCGGTAGAAGACGGGAAGAGTGACGGGGAGATGGTAGAAGACGGGAAGGGTGACGGAAGGCGGTAGAAGACGGGAAGAGTGACGGGGGAGGCGGTAGTAGACGGGAAGAGTGACGGGGGAGGCGGTAGAAGACGGGAAGAGTGACGGGGGAGACGGTAGTAGACGGGAAGGGTGACGGGGGAGATGGTAGTAGACGGGATGGGTGACGGGAGGCGGTAGAAGAAGGGAAGAGTGACGGGGGAGGTGGTAGAAGACGGGAAGGGTGACGGGAGGCGGTAGAAGAAGGGAAGAGTGACGGGGGAGATGGTAGAAGACGGGAAAAGTGACGGGAGACGATAGTAGACGGGAAGGGTGACGGGAAAAAAAAAACACCAGATAATCGGCAAAATAACAATGGCAAAGTCTACCAGGAAAACGTCAATATGAAAATGGGGGAATGGGTGAGGAGATGGGTGGGGAGATGGGTGAGGAGATGGGTGGGGAGATGGGTGAGGAGATGGGTGGGGAGATGGGTGAGGAGATGGGTGAGGAGATGGGTGAGGAGATGGGTGGGGAGATGGGTGGGGAGATGGGTGGGGGATGGGTGGGGAGATGGGTGAGGAGATGGGTGGGGAGATGGGTGAGGAGATGGGTGGGGAGATGGGTGAGGAGATGGGTGAGGAGATGGGTGGGGAGATGGGTGAGGAGATGGGTGGGGAGATGGGTGGGGGATGGGTGGGGAGATGGGTGAGGAGATGGGTAGGGAGATGGGTGAGGAGATGGGTGGGGAGATGGGTGGGGGATGGGTGGGGAGATGGGTGAGGAGATGGGTGGGGAGATGGGTGAGGAGATGGGTGGGGAGATGGGTGAGGAGATGGGTGGGGAGATGGGTGAGGAGATGGGTGGGGAGATGGGTGGGGAGATGGGTGAGGAGATGGGTGGGGAGATGGGTGAGGAGATGGGTGAGGAGATGGGTGGGGAGATGGGTGGGGAGATGGGTGAGGAGATGGGTGGGGAGATGGGTGGGGAGATGGGTGGGGAGATGGGTGGGGAGATGGGTGAGGAGATGGGTGGGGAGATGGGTGAGGAGATGGGTGGGGAGATGGGTGAGGAGATGGGTGGGGAGATGGGTGGGGAGATGGGTGGGGAGATGGGTGAGGAGATGGGTGGGGAGATGGGTGGGGAGATGGGTGAGGAGATGGGTGAGGAGATGGGTGGGGAGATGGGTGGGGAGATGGGTGAGGAGATGGGTGGGGAGATGGGTGGGGAGATGGGTGAGGAGATGGGTGGGGAGATGGGTGGGGAGATGGGTGAGGAGATGGGTGGGGAGATGGGTGAGGAGATGGGTGGGGAGATGGGTGAGGAGATGGGTGGGGAGATGGGTGAGGAGATGGGTGGGGAGATGGGTGAGGAGATGGGTGGGGAGATGGGTGGGGAGATGGGTGAGGAGATGGGTGGGGAGATGGGTGGGGAGATGGGTGAGGAGATGGGTGGGGAGATGGGTGGGGAGATGGGTGGGGAGATGGGTGGGGAGATGGGTGGGGAGATGGGTGAGGAGATGGGTGGGGAGATGGGTGGGGAGATGGGTGAGGAGATGGGTGGGGAGATGGGTGGGGAGATGGATGAGGAGATGGGTGGGGAGATGGGTGAGGAGATGGGTGGGGAGATGGGTGGGGAGATGGGTGGGGAGATGGGTGGGGAGATGGGTGAGGAGATGGGTGGGGAGATGGGTGAGGAGATGGGTGGGGAGATGGGTGAGGAGATGGGTGGGGAGATGGGTGGGGAGATGGGTGAGGAGATGGGTGGGGAGATGGGTGAGGAGATGGGTGGGGAGATGGGTGAGGAGATGGGTGGGGAGATGGGTGAGGAGATGGGTGGGGAGATGGGTGAGGAGATGGGTGGGGAGATGGGTGGGGAGATGGGTGGGGAGATGGGTGGGGAGATAATCGGGAACTGAGAGACATGTTGTTGTTGACAAATTGTATAAACCAGAGCTGGAGACGTGGACGTCCACACGAAGGGGAAGGAAGTGGAGGAAGAGTCAAACCCAGACGTGGGGGAAAAATAATAACAGAAGGATTGACGGGCGGGAGTGGAAGGTAGACAGGAGGCTGGAGGGAGAGAGAGAGAGAGAGAGAGAGAGAGAGAGAGAGAGAGAGAGAGAGAGAGAGAGAGAGAGAGAGAGAGAGAGCCTTAAATGTATCAGAATCTTTTGAGAGGGATGGAGGGAGGGAGGGAGGCCACGAGACGATGCGAGAGGGCCGTCGGGAGGGAGGTGGAGGGAAAATGCGAAGATGGAAGCAGCCGGGAGGGAAATACGGTGATGGTTGGGAGGGGGTTTGGAGGTTGGGAGGGGGTTTGGAGGTTGGGAGGGGGTTTGGAGGTTGGGAGGGGGTTGGAGGAGTGGTGCAGTGTACCTGGACAAGGAAGTGCGTGATGCAGGGTATACAGACGTGCAGTGTTGCCCTCTGTGTGGTGGGCCTCTGTGAGGCTGGGAGGAGGAGGAGAAGACTAGGGAGGGACTAGAGGACCGGGAGGAGAAGACTAGGGAGGAACTAGAGGACCGGGAGGGAGGAGAAGACTAGGGAGGAACTAGAGGGCCGGGAGGAGAAGACTAGGGACGGACTAGAGGACCGGGAGGAGAAGACTAGGGAGGGACTAGAGGACCGGGAGGAGAAGACTAGGGAGGGAACTAGAGGACCGGGAGGAGAAGACTAGGGAGGAACTAGGAGGCCGGGAGGAGAAGACTAGGGAGGAACTAGGAGGCCGGGAGGAGAAGACTAGGGAGGAACTGGAGGACCGGAAGGGAGGAGAAGACTAGGGAGGGACTAGAGGACCGGGAGGGAGGAGAAGACTAGGGAGGAACTAGAGGACCGGGAGGGAGGAGAAGACTAGGGAGGAACTGGAGGACCGGGAAGGAGGAGAAGACTAGGGAGGAACTAGGAGGCCGGGAGGAGAAGACTAGGGAGGAACTAGAGGACCGGGAGGAGAAGACTAGGGAGGGACTAGAGGGCCGGGAGGGAGGAGAAGACTAGGGAGGAACTAGGAGGCCGGGAGGAGAAGACTAGGGAGGAACTAGGAGGCCGGGAGGAGAAGACTAGGGAGGAACTAGGAGGCCGGGAGGAGAAGACTAGGGAGGAACTAGGAGGCCGGGAGGAGAAGACTAGGGAGGAACTAGGAGGCCGGGAGGAGAAGACTAGGGAGGCCGGGAAGGAGGAGAAGACAAACCAGTCAAAACACAACTTCCACGTCTTAGACGCTGCACTGAATCAACGAGACACAAAAGGAATGCCATAGTGCAATGAGAGAGAGAGAGAGAGAGAGAGAGAGAGAGAGAGAGAGAGAGAGAGAGAGAGAGAGAGAGAGAGAGAGAGAAACATCAAAATACAAAAGAAGGGTAATACTAGGGATCGGCACACAGCAACAGACCCGTCAAGTTGCCTTTCGAAGATGTTGTGTCGATCATGGAAAGAGTTCGGAGACGAGGCATCCTGGTGTGTGCACACACACACACACACACACACACACACACACACACACACACACACAACCTAAATCAGAGCGAACGTCTTTCGGGCACGGGGGCCCCCTCCCCCCTTCTTTTATTTTCCGTGTAACTAAGGAGGCGTAAATAGATATAAGATTAATGAGGATATGTCAATGATGGGAGAGGAAAGGACATTAAGTGATAAACAATCCAAACATAAACACTTGGGGGGGGGGGGGGAAGTTGTAAGATGGTGAATATAAACACAGAGGGAAATGTGGGTTAGATATGTCGAGTTCAAAAATTACGAGGACAGTCGAAGCCTATTGGGTCATCCAAAGCCGAGACGAAAGACAGATACAATTTATAGACACTGAAGAAGAAGACAGAGATGCGTATGGAAACAGAATGCTCGTAAAAGGGAAATGAAATGGTGGGCAATGAGAAACATGAATATAGAAATGGAGGGGGGAAACTATGAAGAACTAACTGCTACATAGTGATGCAACTAGACGAAGAAGAACATGGGAGGAACAGGTAAATGATATGATAAATCTTATGGAAAGACAAGATAGGATTACTGAAGAAGAAGAAGAAGAAGACGAAGAAGAAGAAGAAGAAGAAGAAGAAGAAGAAGAAGAAGAAGAAGAAGAAGATAGGATTACTGAAGAAGAAGAAGAAGACGAAGAAGAAGGAGAAGAAGAATAAGAAGATAGGATTACTGAAGAAGAAGAAGAAGAAGAAGGAGAAGAAGAAGAAGAAGATAGGATTACTGAAGAAGAAGAAGAAGAAGACGAAGAAGAAGAAGAAGAAGAAGAAGAAGAAGAAGAAGAAGAAGAAGATAGGATTACTGAAGAAGAAGAAGAAGAAGAAGAAGAAGAAGAAGAAGAAGATAGGATTACTGAAGAAGAAGAAGAAGAAGACGAAGAAGAAGATAGGATTACTGAAGAAGAAGAAGAAGAAGACGAAGAAGAAGAAGAAGAAGAAGAAGAAGAAGAAGAAGAAGATAGGATTACTGAAGAAGAAGAAGAAGAAGAAGAAGATAGGATTACTGAAGAAGAAGAAGAAGAAGAAGATATGATTACTGAAGAAGAAGAAGAAGAAGAAGAAGAAGAAGAAGAAGAAGAAGAAGAAGAAGAAGATAGGATTACTGAAGAAGAAGAAGAAGAAGAAGAAGAAGAAGAAGATGAAGAAGAAGAAGATAGGATTACTGAAGAAGAAGAAGAAGAAGAAGAAGAAGAAGATAGGATTACTGAAGAAGAAGAAGAAGAAGAAGATATGATTACTGAAGAAGAAGAAGAAGAAGATATGATTACTGAAGAAGAAGAAGAAGAAGAAGAAGAAGAAGAAGAAGATAGGATTACTGAAGAAGAAGAAGAAGAAGACGAAGAAGAAGAAGAAGAAGAAGAAGAAGAAGAAGAAGAAGAAGATAGGATTACTGAAGAAGAAGAAGAAGAAGAAGAAGAAGAAGAAGAAGAAGAAGAAGAAGATAGGATTACTGAAGAAGAAGAAGAAGAAGAAGAAGATATGATTACTGAAGAAGAAGAAGAAGAAGAAGAAGAAGGAGAAGAAGATAGAATTACTGAAGAAGAAGAAGAAGAAGAAGAAGAAGAAGAAGAAGGAGAAGAAGATAGAATTACTGAAGAAGAAGAAGAAGAAGAAGAAGAAGAAGAAGAAGAAGAAGAAGATAGGATTACTGAAGAAGAAGAAGAAGAAGACGAAGAAGAAGAAGAAGAAGAAGAAGAAGAAGAAGATAGGATTACTGAAGAAGAAGAAGAAGAAGAAGAAGAAGAAGAAGAAGAAGAAGATAGGATTACTGAAGAAGAAGAAGAAGAAGAAGAAGATATGATTACTGAAGAAGAAGAAGAAGAAGAAGAAGAAGGAGAAGAAGAAGAAGAAGAAGAAGGAGAAGAAGATAGAATTACTGAAGAAGAAGAAGAAGAAGAAGAAGAAGGAGAAGAAGAAGAAGAAAAGAAATAATCGGCCCAAGATAAACACACCGGGCAGAGGAAGGCAAAAATATTACCGCAGCGGCAGAAAGAGAATCGGGGGAAAAATATGACAATTAGCGGGTTTTTTTTTTGCTAACTTTGCCGTGGAGGGAAACACGCTGAGACAGTGATAAATTCCTGGAGGGGTAGGAGGAAGGAAGGGAGGGAAGGGAGGGAGGGAGGGAAGGGTATATAGACCGGAGGGAAGCGTTGGCCTTGCTGGAAAAATATTAATGACGTACAGAGGAACCGAGAGAGAGAGAGAGAGAGAGAGAGAGAGAGAGAGAGAGAGAGAGAGAGAGAGAGAGAGAGGAAATGGGTTTTGAAGAGAAGTTTTGTCATGGGATGAGGAGGTAAGTTGAAGTTAGCATAGCAGCCAGGTTAGGGCCACCAGAGGGAATGGGAGGTATATAATATACATACGTGGCATTCTTTCCCTATATGTATATATATATATATATATATATATATATATATATATATATATATATATATATATATTCTATATACACCCACATTAACGTGTGTGTGTGTGTCTGTGTGTTTAACTAAGATTGATAAGTTGTATACACAACAGTTTTATTGTTTACTTTGATCTCTTGCTGTACACTAATACTGAACCCATCCCAAGTTCTCATATTCTCAAAGTTCGCGACGCCGGATCAGTCAAATCGTATTGCAGTAATGCTGGACATTGATCCCCATCTTCCTTGGATATGGTATTAGCTTCCCCTCCTCTGTGTGGTGTGTGTGTGTCTCGGGGGTGATGACGTGAACAGCAGAGGTCGGAGTGAAAGCGATGCACTGGGTCTTGGAAGAGTAAGGAGGAGGTATGTGAAAGTAGCGAGCTAGGCAAAGAGGGGTGAAAATTTTTCTCTATTGGTTGATAGACACCTTGTGCCTGCCTCACTCTATCTATCCTTGCTTATGAGCTGTTTGCTTGCAGTAAAGGCTGAGAATAATACACGAGATCAATTACTTATTGAGTGGAAGTTCGAATTATTGTATCAGAAGGGCTTCAGTGATCGTGAAGTTCCCGTTTTTGCCACGATTTGGTTGGCTGATGTTCTCCTCGTTCGTCAAGCCTTGTTCTCTGGTTAGGATCTGGTTCGCGACCCCCGGAGCATGTGATGCTAAAGAGCATCGATTCTCGCACTCAAAGGCTGTGTTAGTCTCGTGGATAGTGAGGTGGTGGAGGAGGAGGCGGTGGTGGAGGTGGCGATGGTGGAGGTGGCGATGGTGGAGGGAGGTGATGGAGGTGGTGGTGAAGTCTGTATAAGCAGTGTGGTGAACCATGCCACCTCCTCCGTGTGGACACGAACACTTGTAGGTAACATGTGTTCTCTCGAGTCAAGCTGTTCTTCAAAGATGTTCTTCAAAGATCAGGTTGATATATGGTAAAAGAGGATTGATATATAACGGGAAGAAGAGGAAGAGAGAGACTCACAACTTATTGGATAAATTATATATTTAATCTTATATCATTTCGTCTAATTTGCCCTAGTAAGTCTAAAGGTATGAGGGGCATATACCCTGCCAGTTCACTGCCCGGTCAAGAAATGCACATCTCTGACAAAGGGTCAAGGTTGTGTTACCCATTCTCTACCACAGTGTGACCCGGTATACCATTTTCTCTTCGGTGATACAGAGGATAAGAAAACGGAAGCTCCCTTATGGACGTTATAAAATTACGAAAGGAGACAACGATTGTTATAAATGTTAGAAGGAACTTTTGATATTTGAAGCTGCGGATACGCCTAGCTAAAGGGCTCCTGGTTTATATATATATATATATATATATATATATATATATATATATATATATATAATCTGAGAGTCTTTAGGGAAATGAAAAAGGCTGGATGTCTAAGAAGAAGGCAAAGAGATCCAAAGCTTGGCGGCGTAAGGAAAGAAATAGATACGAGAGCGTCGCACCCTTGTGTCGCCAACGGTCGTTTAATAATCATACGACGCAGTAGCCTGGTGGTTATTACCTCGTGTAGATGGTGGCAGGGCTAACAAGC
This sequence comes from Panulirus ornatus, assembly GCF_036320965.1. NCBI lineage: Eukaryota > Metazoa > Arthropoda > Malacostraca > Decapoda > Palinuridae > Panulirus > Panulirus ornatus. Next base: position 19,179,214 of record NC_092278.1, read on the forward strand.
AGCCAGCTCTAGAGAGAGAGAGAGAGAGAGAGTCAAGGACTGAGGAAACCAGCATTGCGGTATACAGTGAAGGGGGTCGAGTCCTAGAGTTCAGATTTTGTTTGGGGGGAAGAAGAAGGAGAAGAAGAGAGTTCGTTCAGTTCCTCTAGACTCGACTCCTTCCTCCTCTCTCTCCCTCCCTCCCTCCCTCCCTCCCCCTGGCCCAGCAGCCCAACCAGTGCTTCATAATACGGACGCATCAAGGTCTTACATAATCGGAGCAAATGCTCAAGCAAGGAAGACTCGCGGATTGAAAGAAGCGGATGGATATTTGTGCAATATGGGGGGCGGCCCCTCTCTCTAAGGTATATTGGACGTGACGGTGATACCGAGGTTGTTTATTGGGTTGAACGGTGGGATTATACAGCTACCAAAGGAACTGGAGAGAGAGTTGTGTGTGTGTGTGTGTGTGTGTGAGAGAAGGGGGGGTTGTTAGAAAGAGATACGCGAATGAGATTAGGTTGTATTGGATACTAAACTTAAGCGCGTTCACTCCTCTCAACCCCAATGGGAATAGCCCGTCCACGCTGGAGTTTTATAGTGGGAGTCGGCACGAGACAAGACGCAACACGAGCTTTGGGGGTTTGTGAACGAAGTGGACGTCGAAATGAAGTGTAGGAATGCGTCTCTGTGTGAAGCTGTCAGAGCGTATGGGGGGTGCGCGTTGTCACCCGCTGGAGATGGAATGAAATCGTTCATGGAGAAAGAGATGGGAAAAAAAAAGATAAAAGCGATGGAGTCAGGTCTGTACACTGAGGGACGCCAGTGTTGATGGAGAGAGGGATAGAGAAGGAGGGAGGGAAGGAGAGGATTTGATCCATCAACAGTTACCCCACACAGGTCAAGCATAGAGGAAGACAGGGAGGAGAGGAAGATATATGAGTTCAGACAGGAAATCTTAGATGTCTCACATCCCAGCGCCATATCTCTTCATAAAACTCTTGAAATATCAGTGACCATAGAGTATATATATATATATATATATATATATATATATATGTTAGTGGTGTGGACCATGTGGCCTAAGAGAGGAGAGAGTGAAGGTTGGAGTTCAGGGAAGAAGGGAGTGTGAGGGAGACGTTGTAGCACTGCTGGGGACTGTGAGTGAGTGAGGGAGGGAGCAGCACTGCTGGTGACTGTGAGGGAGTGAGGGAGGGAGCAGCACTGCTGGTGACTGGGAGTGAGGGAGGGAGCAGCACTGCTGGTGACTGTGAGTGAGGGAGTGAGGGAGGGAGCAGCACTGCTGGTGACTGTTTGTGAGTGAGGGAGTGAGGGAGGAAGCAGCACTGCTGGTGACTGTTTGTGAGTGAGTGAGATAGTGAGGGAGGGAGCAGCACTGCTGGTGAGTGAGGGAGTGAGGGAGGGAGCAGCACTACTGGTGAGTGAGGTAGTGAGGGAGGGAGCAGCACTGCTGGTGACTGAGAGTGAGGGAGTGAGGGAGGGAGGCACTGCTGGCCGTGTTGGCGGCAGTCTGGGGCACAACACGTGGAGACTATGGGCTGGTCTGTTGTACCATCACCTTTAACTACGGGTGTATGGTTCTCTCTCTCTCTCTGGCTGCTGCTCCTCCTCCTCCTGCTTCTTCTACTGCTGCTTTTGCTGCTGCTGCTCCTCCTACTGCTTCTACTGCTGCTTTTGCTGCTGCTCCTGTTCCTGCTCATATATGTGGAGGCGAGGCCCGGTGGAGGGTAGGGAAGCGGCGGTAGTGGTTGGTGGATGAGAGGTGTGGAATCGAAAGGGCTATGGATGGCAGGAGTGGAGGCGAGGGTATGGGGTGGAGGAGGGAGGGGAAGTGTGGTTGCTGCTGGTGGAGGGTGCCACTGGTGAAAGGGCATAAAGGAAGAGGAGGGAGAGGAAGGGAGAGTGTGAGGGGAGAGTGTTGGAGGGAAGGAGAGGTGGTGGTGGTGGTGGTGGTGGTTGGGAGGGTGGCGACGGGTTCGGTGTCTTTTGTGGTGGTGAGCGGTGTTGTGAGAGGTGACCATGGGAGAGGCCCCCTCTCTCCCTCAGAACGACCCGGAAAAAGAGAGAAAGGAAAAAAAAAAAAAGAGGTGGGGGGGGGGTGAGTGTGGCAGTGTCGATGGGCCTTAAAGGAGGAGGAATGAGTTAAATTAGGGGATGGGGGGAGTGTTAATGGGGAGGAGGTACAGGAATGAGGAGGTAGAGTGAGGGAGGGAGGGAGGGAGGGAAGGAGTGCAATGTAGTACATGGGAGGGAGAGATCACAGAAGACCTGATGGACTATGACCAGGGTATCTGCATTCGATCTTGGTCTATATAGAAGGACACGAGATCATAAAGCAGAAGGCCCCTCCTCACCATCCACCAGGATAGATGGAGACAGGATAGCAAAGCAGAAGGCCCCCTGCCACCCACCAGTATAGATGGAGACAGGATAGTCAAAGCAGAAGGCCCCCTGCCACCCACCAGTATAGATGGAGACAGGATAGTCAAAGCAGAAGGCCCCCTGCCACCCACCAGTATAGATGGAGACAGGATAGTCAAAGCAGAAGGCCCCCTGCCACCCACCAATATAGATGGAGTCAGGATAGTCAAAGCAGAAGGTCGCTTCTTCCCATCCCCACCATCTCCTCTACCATTCCCTTCGGCATACTGTCCGACAGGAAAAATGCCACATAAAGGAGAAGTATGTAGTGTGTGGAGTGTACACTGACGCGATCATTCTATACGTGAAGATGAACAAGTGACATTCAGGCTCAATTACATTTGCAAGCTTCTCCTGGGGATAGAGAGGATTATAACCACTACACTGTAGAGGGAAATAGATATATTATGTGTATATATTATAGTCATTCTTCATCATGGTCATTATTGACCCTTCAGCATCATATTGACTGATGATCAACATCATTAGACTATCACCAAGTTTGAAATGTGTTGATCGACTTTGGGAAAGTGTTCATTGAATTGGTCTCTAAGGCTTAACTCAAATTCTAAATCTTTAAGCCTTTTGCTGAGGGGGATTTTTTGCTCGCGTTTGCATTCCAGTTTACGTCCCTTGACATCACAGTATTATATGTGGTCATTGTCTTTCTGTCTACTGTGAGGAAATTAATGTGAGCTGTTTTTATGGAAATCACTTTTGCATCTTTAAAACGTCCATCTTCTCGGAGTCTCACGCTTTGTGGAGAGAATGATCTCAGATCTCTGTTGCTTTCTTCATAGATATATGTATGAGAGATGGGATTAGTTTCGTTGGTATTCTCTGTATTCACTCTAATTTTGCTCTTGTCCCTGATCACACGTGGTGACCAGTATGTAGGATGACGGGGGGAGTGTGGTGGTCCACACGAAAGAGGAAGAGACGAACCAAAGGCGCGACTTTGATAAGGGAAGTGGACTGACGAAGGGAAGCAGGAATGTGGCATGGACCGTGGACGGTGCGAGGGTTAGAATACAGACAGGAGACGGGAGAGATAAGTTCAGAACAGGACAGTAACGCTACTGTCGACAGGGGAAGGGAATATGTAAGGAGACCAAGACAGGGGAGCAGTACGAGTGTACATTGATGCTGAGGGTCATGGCTTGGGGAAATACACGTCAGTTGGACAGAAGACGTCCAAACATGTGTTATAACAGAGGTGACGAAAAAGGGACAGAGGAACATATCTGACAGGCTGAACAACGTCCCTAGAATGGACACAACTCGAGGTAAGGTATGATGAACCTGGGCTACGAACACCACATGATATGCGCCATGTTAGCACACACTATAACACTACATAATACGTATCCTATAAGTTTACACTCTACAACCCTGGGTGATATAGTGTCCCTTTTATTCGCAGACTTTACACACTTCACTGACTGCTGTACTCCTGTACCCGGGGAGTGGAAGCGTGGGGAAACTCCTTACTGTAATGGACTGTACCCATAGTGACATGCAACATGCTTTATGTACTAGTCTACCACTATCTGTGTCCACATATAACCAACGCAGTATCGCCCCTTCAAGCCCTTCTCTATAACTTTGCCACACGTTCAACTACATACTTGTATATAAGTCTCGAGTGCCTGTAATGGCTTGCTCCTGCCGTTGTATATCAGGGGATGGGTCTAATATATATTGAGGAAGCTAACAGTAGGTGTGTGTGTGGGGGGAGGGGAGTTGTGTACTACAGGAGAAGAAAGAGGAGCTATTAACTGTGGGGGATGTGTGGGGACCACTTGGTGTGTGTAGGGACCACTTGGTGTGTGTGTGTGTGTGGGGACCACTTGGTGTGTGTGTGTGGGGACCACTTGGTGTGTGTGTATGTGGGGACCACTTGGTGTGTGTGGGGACCACTTGGTGAGTGTGTGTGTGTGTGTGTGGGGACCACTTGGTGTGAGTGTGTGTGTGTGTGTGTGGAGCACTTGGTGTGTGTGTGGGGGAATGTAAACGTTCGGTTCATGGTAATGAATAGGAGTCTAGATCACAGGAGGGAGTCTGGGGGTCGGGAGGGGTATATGAGAAGGGTATGGACCTGTGGAGGGAGTGAGGGAGGGACGGAGGGTCAAGGGCATTATTGCAGGTGTGAAGATCTTAAGGAGGGACTTAGGAGTGTATGGTTAGTGGAGGGAGTGATGCGTCCACATACACTGGACATCCCCAAGGGTTGTTGGTAAGTGGTTGGAGGGATGGTGGAGGGGCAGGACAGCGGTAGGAGTGTGGTGGAGGGAGGGAGGGAAGGAGGGAGGGAGGGAGGGATTAGCGGAGGCTATATTTGTGAGAGTTGGGCCAGGCTGTGCTACTGGGACGACACAAGCGGGACAGAAATAACCAAAACCACGAATCTTCTCCCAGCGTTGCCCCCCCAGAGAAGGAGGAGGCACCACCACCATCTCCACCAACCAGCCACCAACCAGCCTCCTACATCTCCTTCCTCCTCCTTCCTCCTTCAACCAGCCTCCTACATCTCCTTCCTCCTCCTTCCTCCACCAACCAGCCTCCTACATCTCCTTCTTTCTCCTTCTTCCTCCTACTCCTTCCTTCCTCCGCCTCCTCCACCTCCTCCAACAGTACCCCTGACTCGGCACCTCCAACAACACCACGACAACAATCACTTTCCCCCTCCCCATCAAGTACTGGGGCCTACCACCACTACCACCCCAGCAAGTACAGGGACCTACCACCACCACCACCCCATCAAGTGCAGGGACCTACCACCACTACCACCCCAGCAAGTACAGGGACCTACCACCACCACCACCCCAGCAAGTACACAGGGCGTACCACCACCACCACCCCAGCAAGTACACAGGGACCTACCACCACCACCACCCCAGCAAGTACAGGGACCTACCTCCACCCCAGCAAGTACAGGAACCTACCACCACCTCCACCCCAGCAAGTACAGGGACCTACCACCACCTCCACCCCAGCAAGTACACAGGGACCTACCACCACCACCACCCCAGCAAGTACACAGGGACCTACCACCACCACCACCACCCCAGCAAGTGCAGGACCTACCACCACCACCACCACCCCAGCAAGTACACAGGGACCTACCACCACCACCACCCCAGCAATTACACAGGGACCTACCACCACCACCACCACCCCAGCAAGTGCAGGGACCTACCACCACTACCACCCCAGCAAGTACACAGGGACCTACCACCATCACCACCCCAGCAAGTACAGGGACCTACCACCACTACCACCCCAGCAAGTACACAGGGACCTACCACCATCACCACCCCAGCAAGTACAGGGACCTACCACCACTACCACCCCAGCAAGTACACAGGGACCTACCACCATCACCACCCCAGCAAGTACAGGGACCTACCACCACCCCAGCAAGTACAGGGACCTACCACCACCACTACCCCAGCAAGTACAGGGGCGTACCACCACCACCACCCCAGCAAGTACAGGGACCTCCTACCACCACCACCACCCCAGCAAGTACATAGGGCGTACCACCACCATCACCCCAGCAAGTCCTGGGGCCGCCGACTGCTGCCCTCCCCCCTCCCCCAGGGGCGTCATTCCTGCATGACGACCTGTCCACCACCTGGTGATTCGTCGTCCTCCTCCATGACGTGTAGTATCGTACTACGTCACGGGTCGTGCACGACCCACGTCGGTGCGTCGCAAATGCGTCCTATTTACGTGTTGTTGTTGTTGTTGTTGTTGTGAACGATCTAGTTGACGTGGTTGTGACGTTTAAGCGCGCGTTGGTGATTTACACAACGTGACGTGTCGTAATTTCGCCACAAACGACTTTTGGATCATACGACTTGACGTATTGTGTACAGTTGCATGGGCGTCTCGTATCGTAACTTCCCCTGCAATTATTTACGGGTTTGTTCTCGATGTCTCTCTGGCGTACTTGTATATGCGTTCAGTTAAGAATCTTGTATGCGTTCTATTGAAAACTGATATGCGCTCTATTTAGAAATCTTGTATGCGTTCTATTTAAAGATCTTATGTGCGTTCTCTTTGAAAAAGAATCTTATATGCGTTCTATTTAAACATCTTATATGCGTTCTACTGAAACATCTTACGTCCGTTCTATTTAAACATCTTATATGCGTTCTACTGAAACATCTTATATGTGTTCTGTTTAAACATCTCATATGCGTTCTATTTAAACATCTTATATGCGTTCTACTGAAACATCTTATATGCGTTCTGTTTAAACATTTTATATGCGTTCTATTTAAACATCTTATATGCGTTCTACTGAAACATCTTACGTCCGTTCTATTTGAACATCTTATATGCGTTCTACTGAAACATCTTATATGTGTTCTGTTTAAACATCTCATATGCGTTCTATTTAAAAATCTTATATGCGTTCTACTGAAACATCTCATATGCGTTCTATTTAAGAATCCTATATGCGTTCTACTGAAGCATCTCATATGCGTTCTACTTAAAAATTTTATATGCGTTCTATCAAATTCCTTTTGGAATTACTTTAACTATCGCAATGAAACGCGTTGTTGTACTTGTTGTTGAGATTCTCAAGCCTACGCGTCTTGTAGTTGTGCCAGGTGTTCTCACAACTCGCTGGGTGCGCTCCGGTATCTCTCGTTGTTCTACAACCTACCTCTGTTGTAGATGTTCAGTACAGTGTTCTTTGTCGTGTTCTTCTACAACCTACCTCTGTTGTAGATGTTCAGTACAGTGTTCTTTGTTGTTCTACAACCCTTCGTCGTGTTGTTCCACAACTTACCTCTGTTGTAGATGTTCAGTACAGTGTCCTCTGTCGTGTTGTTCTCCAACCTCCCTCTGTTGTAGATGTTCAGTACAGTGTTCTTCGCCGTGTTGTTCTACAACCCTTCGTCGTGTTGTTCCACAAGCTACTTCTGTTGTAGACTTTCAAGACAGTGTTCTTTGTTGTTCTACAACCCTTCGTCGTGTTGTTCCACAACCTACCTCTGTTGTAGATGTTCAGTACAGTGTCCTCTGTCGTGTTGTTCTATATGTCTCTGTAGTTACGTCGTAAAAGACATTTCTACATCCGTCGTGGTGACAGTCGTAAGACTCCTGTGTGTGTGTGTGTGTGTGTGTGTGTGTGTGTGTGTGTGTGTGTGACGGAGTTGTAGATGGGTGGGAGACGCGTCGTGTTCACAACACTCAAGTGTTAATCTCTTCCCATTGGAACACCCTCTCTCTGTAACGACCACCTTCGCAAACGACTGTGCGACAGCCTGTGAGTGCGACGGTACGACCCCCTGGCCCCGTGTTCAGATCAGGGTCGTACTACTACTACTGCTGTGTCTTGGTGAAGGTCGTGCGCTAAAACTACATTATTGCTGAACTCTGATTAGATTAATTATGTCCGACCCATCAATATATATATATATATATATATATATATATATATATATATATATATATATATATATATATATATATATATATATATATATCAACTGACTGTTATATAGATTATTTGTCATCTCCCCGATAATGTGATTATTACACGAAAATGCACTTGGGAACTTGTGTTTCATTTCTCCGTGGAGTCGTAAGTATATATATATATATATCTTTCTTTTCTTTCGTACTATTCGCCATTTTCCGCGATAGCGAGGTAGCGTTAAGAACAGAGGACTGGGCCTTCGAGGGAATATCCTCACCTGGCCCCCTTCTCTGTTCCTTCTTTTGGAAAATTGAAAAAAACGAGAGGGGAGGATTTCCAGCCACCCGCTCCCATTTCTACATTATATATATATATATATATATATATATATATATATATATATATATATATATATATATATTTTTTTTTTTTTTTTTTTAATTTTTTATACTTTGTCGCTGTCTCCCGCGTTTGCGAGGTAGCGCAAGGAAACAGACGAAAGAAATGGCCCAACCCCCCCCATACACATGTACATACACACGTCCACACACGCAAATATACATACCCACACAGCCCTCCACGGCCCACCCCTGACGCTCCACATGCCCTGATTCAATCCACTGACAGCACGTCAACCCCTGTATACCACATCGCTCCAATTCACTCTATTCCTTGCCCTCCTTTCACCCTCCTGCATGTTCAGGCCCCGATCACACAAAATCCTTTTCACTCCATCTTTCCACCTCCAATTTGGTCTCCCTCTTCTCCTCGTTCCCTTCACCTCCGACACATATATCCTCTTGGTCAATCTTTCCTCACTCATTCTCTCCATGTGCCCAAACCATTTCAAAACACCCTCTTCTGCTCTCTCAACCACGCTCTTTTTATTTCCACACATCTCTCTTACCCTTACGTTACTTACTCGATCAAACCACCTCACACCACACATTGTCCTCAAACATCTCATTTCCAGCACATCCATCCTCCTGCGCACAACTCTATCCATAGCCCACGCCTCGCAACCATACAACATTGTTGGAACTACTATTCCTTCAAACATACCCATTTTTGCTTTCCGGGATAATGTTCTCGACTTCCACACATTTTTCAAGGCTCCCAAAATTTTCGCTCCCTCCCCCACCCTATGATCCACTTCCGCTTCCATGGTTCCATCCGCTGACAGATCCACTCCCAGATATCTAAAACACTTCACTTCCTCCAGTTTTTCTCCATTCAAACTCACCTCCCAATTGACTTGACCCTCAACCCTACTGTACCTAATAACCTTGCTCTTATTCACATTTACTCTTAACTTTCTTCTTCCACACACTTTACCAAACTCAGTCACCAGCTTCTGCAGTTTCTCACATGAATCAGCCACCAGCGCTGTATCATCAGCGAACAACAACTGACTCACTTCCCAAGCTCTCTCATCCCCAACAGACTTCATACTTGCCCCTCTTTCCAGGACTCTTGCATTTACCTCCCTAACAACCCCATCCATAAACAAATTAAACAACCATGGAGACATCACACACCCCTGCCGCAAACCTACATTCACTGAGAACCAATCACTTTCCTCTCTTCCTACACGTACACACGCCTTACATCCTCGATAAAAACTTTTCACTGCTTCTAACAACTTGCCTCCCACACCATATATTCTTAATACCTTCCACAGAGCATCTCTATCAACTCTATCATATGCCTTCTCCAGATCCATAAATGCTACATACAAATCCATTTGCTTTTCTAAGTATTTCTCACATACATTCTTCAAAGCAAACACCTGATCCACACATCCTCTACCACTTCTGAAACCACACTGCTCTTCCCCAATCTGATGCTCTGTACATGCCTTCACCCTCTCAATCAATACCCTCCCATATAATTTACCAGGAATACTCAACAAACTTATACCTCTGTAATTTGAGCACTCACTCTTATCCCCTTTGCCTTTGTACAATGGCACTATGCACGCATTCCGCCAATCCTCAGGCACCTCACCATGAGTCATACATACATTAAACAACCTTACCAACCAGTCAACAATACAGTCACCCCCTTTTTTAATAAATTCCACTGCAATACCATCCAAACCTGCTGCCTTGCCGGCTTTCATCTTCCGCAAAGCTTTTACTACCTCTTCTCTGTTTACCAAATCATTTTCCCTAACCCTCTCACTTTGCACACCACCTCGACCCAAACACCCTATATCTGCCACTCTGTCATCAGACACATTCAACAAACCTTCAAAATACTCATTCCATCTCCTTCTCACATCACCACTACTTGTTATCACCTCCCCATTTACGCCCTTCACTGAAGTTCCCATTTGCTCCCTTGTCTTACGCACCCTATTTACCTCCTTCCAGAACATCTTTTTATTCTCCCTAAAATTTACTGATAGTCTCTCACCCCAACTCTCATTTGCCCTTTTTTTCACCTCTTGCACCTTTCTCTTGACCTCCTATATATATATATATATATATATATATATATATATAGAACCACGAATAAAAGCAGGCTGGTTTGTGGAAAGCTAAACATTAAACCAGACGTTAGTGCCAAATGAATGGTCGAATTAATAAGGTTTTGATTTCTGATGTTTACAGCTAGCTGGCTCACTATGAACTGTGTTCACACTCACGAAACGTCACATTCACCACCCCAGGTCTGTCTGTCCTTCGAAAACATTCATGGATGAAAAAAAAAAAAAACCTTTTTTTTTCTCTATATTTTTTCCCCCATCATTTTTACGATGTGTTGATTGCTCATATTGGTGGTTGAGGCTCGTAGCTTCTTCGTGAAGACCCATTTTGATTTAATGGTTTTTTGAGTATACCATTAATTAAGGGAACTTAATATGACATACGACAGAAGGGGATGAATGCCTCCCTATATATGGACGATCAAGCAGAGCACAACAGGTCCCATTTTCCACTGAAATAACCATTTGTGAAGCCCTCTTGTGTCCGTTGTTTAACATTATATTGTCCAACATCATCATCCATTGGTTTCGGATCGTGTGTGTGTGTGTGTGTGTGTGTGTGTGTGTCCAGCACCGTCTAGCTCCAAGGTCGGTATACACACACACTCACACACACACACACACACACACACACTCTGGGGGGTTTTGGCTACATCCTAAACCCCACAGGGGTGACAGAAGCCGCCCCCCCCCCTTCTCCCCCTCACCCCCCATTCATGCGTCACCCTGAGGTCAATGGTTCATAGGAACCCCCCCCCCCCCAGTCAACCCCAGGCAGGGGTTCGAGCTGGTGTACTGGGGATGATGGAAAAGAGGTTTGTACTTACTGGTAATACTGGGGTTGTGGGGTGAGGGTGAGGGGGTCGTCGCTGCACTGTGGGTTAGGTTTCCGTAATTAGTGAAGGTTGTAAATGTCTTATTGTGTCATCAAAGGTTGGGTTAACCATTGGAGGAGGTCGTGACGACCACCCTTGAGTATGACGGTACGACCCTTGAGTACGACGGTATACGACCCATGAGTATGAGGGTATGACCCTTGAGCACGACGGTACGACCCTTGAGCACGACGATACGACCCTTGAGCTCGACGGTACGACCCTTGAGCACGACGGTACGACCCTTGAGCACGATGGTACGACTCTTGAGCACGACGGTACGACCCTTGAGCACGACGGTACGACTTGAGCACGACGGTACGACCCTTGAGTACGACGGTACGACCCTTGAGTATGACGGTACGACCATTGAGTTCGACGGTACGACCCTCGAGCACGACGGTACGACCCTTGAGTAAGACGGTACGACCATTGAGTACGACGGTACGACCTTTGAATACGACGGTACGACCCTTGAACACGACGGTACGACCCTTGAGCACGACGGTACGACCCTTGGGGTTCTCAAAGACTAGGCCAAAGCTAGGCCACTAATATTTCTATCTTTTCCACCACAACCCATTTTCTTTATTTTCATCTTTTCCACCACAACCCATTTTCTTTATATTCTAATTACTACTAAATCTTATGTATAAAGATTCATGTATCGAGTTAAGGTCACCTCTCTGTTAATGAGTAGTTGACCTTGATGGCATTGTTTAGACGTGTGTGTGTGTGTGTGTGTGTTGCTTTGGCAGTGGGGGATTGTATTAGTAGCCAGCCAACGCTTGCTGAGTGGCCCCGGGGCGGGCGGGGGGAGGGAGGGGCAGCAGCTGGTTGGGCGGTGTCTTGTCCTCGTTGCGGGGCCCCCACAGTGCCCAGGCCGACCAGAGTACGCCAGGCGGGCGCTTGGGGCTGGTGCTGGGAGGGGGGTGGAGAGGAGAGGAGAGAAAGAGAGAGAGAGAGAGAGGGTGTGTGCGTGTGCGTGTGTGTCCTACAGTGCTCTTGTTACGAGAAGGACGCTTGGAGTGTAGTGAGCGCACACTGACCACCACCCTCCTCCTCCTCCCATCTCCACAACACCGAGTTCCATTTCGCGTGGAGTTCCATTTCGCGTGGAGTTCCATTTCGCGTGGAGTTCGTTACATTTGGCGTGGAGTTACGAATTTGGAGTGGTGTGTCAAAAAGTGATCCAGGGATTATTATACATAACAGGACGGGCGAGTGCTGGTAAGTAGATGGAAAGTAACTTAAGGTCATTATATTCTTTACTTATACTTACACGTAAGTGTTGGAGGAATCCAGGCACGAGGCGTTCGTAAGAAAGATGTACCAGCTGCTGTTGTAGATGTACCAGCTGTTGTTGTAGATGTACCAGCTGTTGTAAGATGTACCAGCTGCTGTTGTAGATGTACCAGCTGTTGTATTTTGTTGTATAATTCACCGTGAAACGTCGAGTGTTGGTGCACAGAGCGAGAGGGGAATGGTATGTGATTTTGCGTTCCCATGTCACACATCTTCGCCTTGGGCGTGTCGTTGTATTAGAAACGGCAGCAGGAGGTGTGGGGGACAGGTGTCCTTCCCTGGAGTTGATGTGGGGGGGTTGTGGCTTCCCCATTTGTTTACCGTGTCGAATATGTGACAACAACAACAACAACACCCTATTTGGTGTCGAACGAGTTAACAGGTGTCGAATATTTTGGTCGAAGCGTTGGAGGTGGTCGTAAAATCCCACAGGTGTTATAAGATAGTCATCAACGACAAAATGTAAGATGGTTATGATAAGTCTCGAATGGTCATTAGCGTCGGGTCATTACTACTGGATGATGTATTGAAAAAAAAGAGACAGGGTCAAGTAACCATTTTAATTAAACCCTGTCATGATAACAGATGTGGCTCAACACCTGTGTGTTTTGGGTGATAACAACACGTGTCAGATGATAAGAAAGATAAGATGTCGACGGATCATAACTGACACATCATGACAGGTGTCAGACGACCACGTGGTGGCAGACGATTGGTGATGACAGCAAGGGTGTGTCATATGACAACCACGTGTGTCATAGGATCACAGTAATCATTGATAACAACCAGGTGTGTCATATGATCACAGTAATCATTGATAACAACCAGGTGTGTCATATGATCACAGTAATCATTGATAACAACCACGTGTGTTATGTGATCACTATGGTCATTGATGATAACCACGTGTGTCATATGATCACAATAGTCATTAATACAACCACGTGTGTCAGATGGATCATGGATTAACCACAGCTGGTCACAGTAAGAGCGGTTTCTTGATCAAATGGAGACAAAGGAGGAAGACAGTTTACAGAGACAATATATATATATATATATATATATATATATATATATATATATATATATATATATATATATATATATATATATATATCTTTTCTTTCATACTATTCGCCATTTCCCGCATTAGCGAGGTAGCGTTAAGAACAGAGGACTGGGCCTTAGAGGGAATATCCTCACCTGGCCCCCTTCTCTGTTCCTTCTTTTGGAAAATTAAAAAAAAAACGAGAGGGGAGGATTTCCAGCCACCCGCTCCCTCCCCTTTTAGTCGCCTTCTACGACACGCAGGGAATACGTGGGAAGTATTCTTTCTCCCCTATCCCCAGGGATAATATATATATATATACACACAACAAATACTATGGTTCTGTCACAAGGGAAGGGTGCGTCAAACACAATTGCCCTCACACAGGCACGATAGAATACTCCAAATATTCACTGTGGTTGTAGGAGGAGGAGGAGAAGGAAGAGGAGGAGGAAGAGGAGGAATAATTTTATAACAATGTCTCAGATGGGATGGGCCTCCACGATGCCTCCTCCCTCACCCATCTGCAACTTCCAAGCGATCTCTGGTGGCAGAGGGAAGGTGGTATGGGGAGGTGAGGTGCACCAGCAACCAGCATTTTGCTCCTTAAATCGTCTGATGATAATGAGGAAGAGGAGGAGGTCCGTGTGATGGCTGGAGAGGGTTGAGGGAGGACCAGTGCCTCTCTCTTCCTCTGATAGCTTGTGTCACAGTGACCTGGGATGGTCGTACGTTGGCCCTCCAGCAGTACCTTTACGTAGCAGCTGCCCTTGTGTGGTAGAGAGAGGGGAAGGAGGTGGTTAAGAACGAGGAATAGGGAGGCACAGGCGCGCCTCAGTAGACTTAGAAGTGTAGATGATTCTAAGTTCAAGGTGTGAGGAGTTCATTTGTCTATAACTACAGGTGTGTGTGTGTGTGTGTGTGTGTGTGTGTGTGTGTGTGAGTAGCTCCTTGCCACAGTAGGTAGCACCGCTGGAGTCAGGTGTTTGGGGAGGAACGGTTGTAAATAATGACCCCGACCTTTGGGGTATGTGTGATGCTGGCAGCCGTGTCCACTACACCAGTGCCCCAGCCCTCCCGCCACCGTTGCTCCTCTTCCGTGTAGCTCCTCTGTCGCTGGGTCACTTTTCAGGGCAGATCACAGGTGTGTGTGTGTGTGTGTGTGATGGAGTAGGGAACGCCCTCTATATGGAAGGAGGGGAGTGTCTTGTGGAGGAGGAGAAGGAGGAGGAGGAGTAGATGAAGAGAAAGGGGGTCCACATGCTCCTGTATAGAGGGCTAGGCCAGCCCATGTCTCCTTGTTCCATGACCACAACAACAACAACGAGAGTGACAGGCGATCACAACTGTTGTTCTGATGACCATCATCATCTCCACAACAACCACAACAAGCGTGATAGATGATCACAACCCCAGCCTCGACTTTATGCCAGCAGACAATTGTGGATAGACTCCAGCGAAGGCAGCAACGGTGGATTTCAAGGGAGTTTTCTCGACTTCACAATAGCATTTGATTATGTATGGTAATATGTATGTTGTTTACGGTTCACACACACACACACACACACACACACGAGGTTTTCATCCAGACTTGTGTCTGTTGTTTACGTTCATCCCTCAAGGGGCAGTGGTTGGCTGGCGACGACCATAGCTCGTCATGCTTCTGTCATAGAGAGCATTACAACGTTGCCATACTTATTTAGAAGCATTACAACGTTGCCATACTTATTTAGAAGCATTACAACGTTGCCATACTTATTTAGAAGCATTACAACGTTGCCATACTTATTTAGAAGCATTACAACGTTGCCATACTTATTTAGAAGCATTACAACGATGCCATACTTATTTAGAAGCATTACAACGTTGCCATACTTGTTTAGAAGCATTACAACGTTGCCATACTTATTTAGAAGCATTACAATGTTGCCATACTTATTTAGAAGCATTACAACGTTGCCATACTTATTTACAAGCATTACAACGTTGCCATACTTATTTAGAAGCATTACAACGTTGCCATACTTATTTAGAAGCATTACAACGTTGCCATACTTATTTAGAAGCATTACAACGTTGCCATACTTATTTAGAAGTCATACTTGGTTCACCCTGGCCTCCCTCCGGCGTCCATTTGTTCCCTGGGTTATTGTGGCGGGGAATCGAATCCTGGTACCCACAGCTGGAGGCCCACATGCAACACCGCCGTGTGCCACGTCTAAAGTGTCACTGGCGCATGACACAGTGTCACTGGCGCATGACACAGTGTCACTGGTTGTTGCTGGTCAGTCCTGGTTCAGTGAGGTGCGTCAGGCGAGCAGCTTAATGTCCAATTGGTAGTTCTGTAGTAACTGTAGTTTAGTGGGTAGTTTAGGTGCTGTTTCCTGTGGGGTGGGGTAGCGCCGGGAATGGGTGAAGGCAAGAAAGTATGAATATGTACCTGTGTATATATGTATATATCCGTGTATATGTATGTATATGTATGTATATGTTGATATGTATATGTATGTATCTTTGTGTGTATGGGCTTTTATGTATATATATATATATATATATATATATATATATATATATATATATATATATATATATATATATGTCCATATATATATATATATATATATATATATATATATATATATATATATATATATATATATATATATATGTCCATATATATATATATATATATATATATATATATATATATATATATATATATACATATGGATGAGTGGATGAGCTATTCTTCATCTGTTTCCTGGCGCTGCCTCGCTGACGCGGGAGACGACGATCAAGTAATGATACGAAAATTACCTGCTAACTACAGATAAATTCCTAGTGCGACCATAACACTAGACATGTTATGTGAAGTTTGGTAGAGAGTCTCTGCTGGATCAAGTGAGCGAACGTCAGGTGAAAACGACCAACACTGGAATACTGAGAATCCATGGGGATGAAAATGGAAAGTCGGACCTAATTAGCATAAAGTTACCCCACCGTATGGAAAACAGATAATAACACACACACAACACACAACACACACACACACACACACACACACACACATACACACACACATACACACACACACGTGCATATATATATATATATATATATATATATATATATATATATATATATATATATATATATATATATATATGGAGAGAGAGAGAGAGAGAGAGAGAGAGAGAGAGAGAGAGAGAGAGGAGAATTGGAATGATGTGGCATACAGTGGGTCCCAGGGCATGTGAAGCGTCCGGGGTAAACCATGGAGAGGTGTGTGGGGGAGCGGCCTGGATGTGGAAGGGGAGATATGTTTTCGGTGCATTGCACGTGACAGATAGAGAATGGATGTGGGAACGAATTCTGGCCTTTCTCCGTCTAGTCCTGGCGCTACCTTGCGAGCGCGGGGGATGGCGAACACCCGTCTAATACCGCGCCTCTTTAGAAATCCGAAATACGAATTCGTTATAGAGGCATTACGAATTTTTCTTATGCGATTTCGTTATGAAAATGGTTCCCTCAGCCAGAAATACGAAGCGATCGTTGTGGGTGGGTCATGTCTGTTTAAGCGTTTCAATTGTTTCTTTATTGGAATATATATATATTTTTTTTTCTTAACCTCCCTCATCTTATCTCATTTATCTGAGCCGTAGTCGTAATACTTCATGTTATCTGTAGGCCAGAGTGTGTGTGTGTGTGTGTGTGTGTGTGGCTAGAGGGACATAATGGTGGAGGAGAGATTCATCTCTCTCTCTCTCTCTCTCTCTCTCTCTCTCTCTCTCTCTCTCTCTCTCTCTCTCTCTCTCTCTCTCTCTCTCTCACCCAGAGCGAGCGACAGGGTGAATTACGCTGTTACCCCTTGAAATTCAGGACATTCCAACAATACATCTGTCTCTGACTCGCCCATTCCTCCCCTCTCCCCCCACCCACCCACACACCCACACACACACACACACACACACACACACACACACACACACACACACACACGGGCTGTAAAGGCGGGAGAAATAGATAATTTTTCTTTCCTCTTCTTTTTTCTCTTTCTTTTCTCTTTTGAGTCTCTCTCTGTCATTACGTAGCGTTGTTACTCTTGAGCCCAGCCCGGCCGGTCCTGACCTTACGTCCATAGTGAGCTTGTGTCCTTACCTTGCTGGACCTAATAACCAAGGGTCAACCAGGGTCACCATAAGGTCACGGTTCGCTCACTTTACCCACATGGTCTTCGCTGGCGTTTGAGGAGAGTTGATGGTGTGATCGTGTTTTTTTTTTATGCAGTTAATCCGTTCTTGATGTATAAGGAAACGTTCTTGATGTATGAGGAAACGTTCTTGATGTATGAGGGAACGTTCTTGATGTATGAGGAAACGTTCTTGATGTATGAGGAAACGTTCTTGATGTATGAGGGAACGTTCTTGATGTATGAGGAAACGTTCTTGATGTATGAGGAAACGTTCTTGATGTATGAGGAAACGTTCTTGATGTATGAGGGAACGTTCTTGATGTATGAGGAAACGTTCTTGATGTATGAGGGAACGTTCTTGATGTATGAGGAAACGTTCTTGATGTATGAGGGAACGTTCTTGATGTATGAGGGAACGTTCTTGATGTATGAAGTGGCGTTCTTCATGTATGAGGGAACGTTCTTGATGTATGAGGAAACGTTCTTGATGTATGAGGGAACGTTCTTGATGTATGAGGGAACGTTCTTGATGTATGAAGTGGCGTTCTTCATGTATGAGGAAACGTTCTTGATGTATGAGGAAACGTTCTTGATGTATGAGGGAACGTTCTTGATGTATGAGGGAACGTTCTTGATGTATGAAGTGGCGTTCTTCATGTATGAGGGAACGTCCTCGATGTATGAAGTGGTTTACTTTATATTAAGTAACGTCCTTGATGTATTAAGTAACGTCCTTGATGTATTAAGTAACGTCCTTGATGTATTAAGTAACGTCCTTGATGTATCAAGTAAAGTCCTTGATGTATTAAGTAACGTCCTTGATGTATCAAGTAAAGTCCTTGATGTATTAAGTAACGTCCTTGATGTATCAAGTAAAGTCCTTGATGTATTAAGTAACGTCCTTGATGTATCAAGTAAAGTCCTTGATGTATTAAGTAACGTCCTTGATGTATTAAGTAACGTCCTTGATGTATTAAGTAACGTCCTTGATGTATTAAGTAACGTCCTTAATGTATTAAGTAACGTCCTTGATGTATTAAGTAACGTCCTTGATGTATCAAGTAACGTCCTTGATGTATTAAGTAACGTCCTTGATGTATTAAGTAACGTCCTTAATGTATTAAGTAACGTCCTTGATGTATTAAGCAACGTCCTTGATGTATTAAGTAACGCCCATGATGTATCAGGTAACACCCAGGATCTGTAGGTAACACAGTTTGAGAACACCTTCCTTCACTTCCAGGAAGGAGACATTGTAGGCTGTCGGGTTCTGGGTTAATAACATACAGCTTGTGATCAAGTCACCCCTCGCTCTTCTCTCTTCCACGGTGGGTCGATTTCTTGGCCTCTAATCTCTCACCATAACTCGTGTCTTCCAAGTTATTTAAGGAGTTTAGGATGGTCTGCTTCAAGGGGGTGAACTGGTTTATTGGTTCATGCCAAGGGTTCACTCAGTCGACGTGTGATGCAGGTGAACTTCTGGTACTGTTGTCTGATGACAGATGATCGAGCGTGGATTCGAAATAGGATTCAATTTTACCTCTGATACTAATGTTTCATAGTAGGTGATCGAGTGTAGATTCGAACTCGGATTCATCTCTAATTCTAGTTCATAAATAATCCTGATTGAATTCGAATTAAGATTCGACTCCATTTCTGACGCTGTGCTTTGAGGGCAAACGAACCAGTTTAGATTCACCCTGATCTCATAATGATAACCTATGGCAGACTTACTGAAGGAATTACCTTCTCGTATATACAAAATTGAATGAATGTGGCTTGACTGTCTTCAAGGAGTTGCCGAAATGCATCCGTTCACCGTAACTGTCTCGCAACCATAAATATGACTTTATCTCCCAAACCAAGCAGTGTGAAGACATTGCAAGATGAGTAGAATCTCTCTTTGAGTTAGGTTAGGTGGGCTTCGCTCTGTCTGGGGGGTTGAAGTATGGTGACGCGATGAGATCTTCTGATGATGATGCAGTGTGGAAAGCAGACGTTAAAAGCGCGAATCTAAAGTGGAAATAACGGATGAACGTCCTTAAACATGACTGTAAGAACTCAGAGCAAATAGTTGTAGACTCTACACTCTCCCAAAAAAGTATCGGTCCCCCTTCCTCCCCTCTCCAACCTCCATCCCTCCCTCTGAAGTTTTTAACGATCTACAATTGGCCGAACGAGATTAGAACTTCCACTTCGCTGCCACCCTCATAACCATTGTGAAATGCGTAAGGGTGGTAGCTAAGTCAAACTTTAATCTCGGTCGGACAGATGTGGATTATTAGAAACTTGAAGCCAGATGGCCCGATACTTTTTTGGGAGAGTGTATATATTTCATCTACCAGTCTCTGGCATCTGCTGTCGACTGTGATTAAACACGAACTTTATAACTACGATTCGAGTGAAAATGGAACTGAATGATTCACTTATCAAGGGAAATTATTTTTTGTCTTACCTTTAGCAAACAACTCTCTCGTAGGAGAGAGAGAGAGAGGATGAAAGGCATTCTCTGAGCCCCCGTCTAGACGTCGTAAACTTATATATCATACTTTTGAATGATTAAAGTTAAGAGGGGATTTAACACACGTGCTCTGAGTTATCGTAGACTCTTGTCACTCTCGATGGAAGTTAAAAGACATTTGAGGTATGAACACCCCAGGGAATGAATAGGTTCATCTGTATCTCGTAGTGCAAATTATGCATTAGTGAAACACGAGTGATCAACAGGGCTTATGGGGCCTTTGATGGAGTTTGTACGAGTGAGGAAAAAATAATGTGTTTAATGAGATTTTGAGAGACTTGTGTGTGAATTCATTTCTGGTTATGGTGGTTATAAGAGATGCTGATGAGGGGGAGAGAGATATGTACAAGGTGATGGGCAAGAACAGATATATATATTTCTTTTTTCTTTCTTTTATACTATTCGCCATTTCCCGCATTAGCGAGGTAGCGTTAAGAACAGAGGACTGGGCCTTTGAGGGAATATCCTCACCTGGCCCCCTTCTCTGTTCCTTCTTTTGGAAAAAGAAAAGCAAAAAAAAACTGCAACTTGTTAATATTTTGAGAACGAAGGTTCAACCCTTTGGTTATGATATCCTGGCTTTTTGGATATGACCTTGTGGGTCAGGTCAAAGGCCAGATCATCATACCCAAAGGGGTCATACCGTCGTGCCTCAGGCGTCGCAACTTCGTGTTCGATGTTGGTTTACGACGACCAGATCAGGAAGAAAAGCCGCAGTTCTTTGACATTTGTCTTACCCATTACAAGTTAACCATGTTTGGTTGAGTCATAGGTCGAGCGAGGGCACGACACATTAGGGCGAAACTCTCTTGACACTGAGTACCATCTTAGCCTTCAAGGACGGTGGTGGTCCTTCCTCCAAACAGAGCTACTGACAATGCTGCTCTCTGTTGAACACCTCTGTTAACAGCGGGATTGGAAGGTTGGGACTGTCGAATTCACGTCCCAAACTCCTGTTAGTGTTTCTCTGTTGAAGTTAGGTGACTTCGAGTCCACAGAGAACACCTGTGTCATTTTCCAGTTAGCTTTGGAAGTCTTTTATTTCATCTACGTTGACTCAAATCTTCTGAGGGGGAGAAAAAGAAGAAGGAAGTGGGTGTGAGATTCATGTGAGCGGGTCTTGCCTACGACGCTAAGAGTGGCTCTTGGTCAGCCTTGTGTGTGTGTGTGTGTGTGTGTGTGTGTGTGTGTCTGTGTGTTTTACTTATCACAAAGTACCTACGTTCCTGCCTGGACCCAGGGGCTGAGCCCGCGATACACTGTTGTTAATTTTGGCCAGGTCTCCTCCTCCTTCGCTGTCCGCCCTCTGAGAAACAGCAGCAGGAGTCCCAGGCCTGGTGTGGTATACACTCTGGGGGGCTAGAGGTTGTAGCCACACCAGGGTTGGGCCAGGTGTGTGGTGCTACACCCCTGGGCTGGTGTAGGGAGTTTCCAGGGGACTGAACTACACCCTTAATTTGACCTGACGAAGAATGATTAGATTTTTCCCCTAATATGATATTATGGTTATTATTATTATTATTATTATTATTATTATTATCATTATTATTATTATTATTATTATTATTACTATTATTATCATTATTATTATTATTTTCTTTCTTTTTTCTTTTGTACTATTCGCCATTTCCCACGTCAGCGAGGTAGCGTTAAGAACAGAGGAATGGGCCTTTTATTGTTATTCTTCTTCTTCTTCTTCTTATTATTATTATTATTATTATTATTATTATCATTATTATTATTATTATTATTATTATTATTATTATTATTATTATTATCATTATTATTATTATTGTTATCATTATGATTATTATTATTATGATCATTATTATTATTATTATTATTATTAGTAGTAGTAGTAGTAGTAGTAGTAGTTGTAGTAGTAGTATTCCACCTGACCTGACCTGACCTGACCTGTCGTACGCTGGACACCTTACCGTCCAGCACGAGCCCGTCTCCCTGACAGCTTGCAGTGGACAGTAAGCTGAACACAAGGGTCCCTCCTCTCCTGGGAGAGTGGCTGGGAGAGTGGCTGGGAGAGTGGCTAAGGGAGAGTGGCTAAGGGAGTGATTGGGAGATGGGATGGGCTTGGGAGAGTGGGAGTGGCTGTGTGAGTGTGGGTGAGACACGGGTTGTGGGGGGGGGGAGCTGGGAGAGTGGGTGAGGAGAGAGAGAGAGAGAGAGAGAGAGAGAGAGAGAGAGAGAGAGAGAGAGAGAGAGAGAGAGAGAGAGAGGGGGGTGATCGAAGAAAGTGGTTTGGGAGAGTGTCATTCACACTGGTGAGCGATGGTGGTAGGGAGCGTGTGAGAGAGTTAGGGGGGGAGAGAGAGAGAGCAGGAGGCCAGATGTGGTGGAGGGAGAGCGTAGTGAGAGATGAAGTCAGACCACGTGTGGTATTGGAGTGAGAGCGGTGAGAGCAAGGGTAATATGGTGCAGAGAGAGAGAGAGAGAGAGAGGGAGAGAGAGAGAGAGAGAGAGAGAGAGAGAGAGAGAGAGCACTGAGCGCTTGCCAGGAGGAGAGAGAGGGCGGGAGAGTGAGTACTTCTCTGCCAACATCTCCCCGAGACACTCACCTCCTGCAGTTTATAAACTGCCTCAGGTGACGGTATTGTCTCCTGGCTACACTGCTTCAGGTGACCAGACTCAGCGTTGGCTACACTGCCACAGGTGATGACCGTCAGCGTTGGCTACACTGCTCGAGGTGACGATCGCTAACCTTGGCTACACTGCTTCAGGTGACGATAGTGAGCCTTGGCTACACTGCTGTAGGTGACCCATACCATACTTTGGTTACAGTGTTTCAGGTGACGTTTATGTAGGTTGGTTACACTGCATCAGGTGGGGGGGGGGTTAATAATTCATACTATTTCTTCATTTATCTGTTAATTAATTCCTTTATGCTTATTAGTAATGCCATTTATCATTAATCAGTCAACATACTGACTGATTTTATTTGTGTGTGCTAATATTGTTAGCTATTTTAACAAATAAATCGTTAGTTTTCAGGATTATATAAATTCATCGACATAGTTTTTATAAAAAAATTTTGCTAGATAGCTTTTTCGTGCTAAATAGCGGAAAGGTTTTAGCGATTCACAAACTCCGCTAAGTTGATACCCCTTCTTGTGTGTTATGTCTGTATATGTTTGTACAAACACAGTATTTGTTGTTGATAATACCTTACAAGGAGGAATTCATAACAAGTAAACAGTCGTTAACCATCTTGTTAGAAATAGCCATTAAGTAGAGGTTTGATTGTAATTGTTTCTTCAGTAATTTCTGATTTCTTTTTTTGTCTCTAATTTCTTGAAGACGAAAGTGCGATTCTTAAGCACGGCGGTACGACCTCCAGGGCACGACGGTACGACCCCCAGGGCACGACGGTACGACCCCCAGGGCACGACGGTACGACCCCCAGGGCACGACGGTACGACCCCAGGGCACGACGGGAGAGAGAGAGAGAGAGAGAGAGAGAGAGAGAGAGAGAGAGAGAGAGAGAGAGAGAGAGAGAGAGAGAGAGATATATATATATAAATATATATATATATATATATATATATATATATATATATATATATATATATATATATATATATATAAAGACGCCTCGAAAAGCCTCTTTTTTTTTTCTTTTTCTTATTTCTTTTTTTTTTTTTTTTTTTTAACCACCTGGTGTATCACTTGTTTTCCCCACTGGCAAAAACTGGCACCACACACACACACACACACACTGTATAAATACATCACTGGGTGTTCCCTGTATTATACACGTCTGGTGTACACCTCGACCTTGTGCCCTCCTGGGTCATGGGTTACGGGTGACCCAGTCACCATTGATGACCTGAAGGACGTCGTAACATGTATTTCATAACGTTCACTAGACTTTATAGAAGAAGAACAGCGACTCCTGTAATACAGATATAGTTGACGCCACTGGTGTGAGCTCAAAGACACACTGGTGTGAGCTCAAAGACACACTGGTGTGAGCTCAAAGACACACTGGTGTGAGGTCAAAGACACACTGGTGTGAGCTCAAAGATACACTGGTGTGAGCTCAAAGACACACTGGTGTGAGGTCAAAGACACACTGGTGTGCGCTCAAAGACACACTGGTGTGAGGTCAAAGACACACTGGTGTGAGCTCAAAGACACACTGGTGTGAGGTCAAAGACACACTGGTGTGAGCTCAAAGACACACTGGTGTGAGCTCAAAGACACACTGGTGTGAGCTCAAAGACACACTGGTGTGAGCTCAAAGACACACTTGGTGTGAGCTCAAAGACACACTTGGTGTGAGCTCAAAGACACACTTGGTGTGAGCTATACACGTCCTGGCATCAACATAAGCTACGTTGCTGTGAGTGGAGGACAACTCCATATAGTTTATCGACCTATTAGAACCGTTCTTTTGGCTCCACTGGTGAGAACTTGGCATTTTACGTGTATGTAAATCAAGACGCTAATGTGAACTGATGAAGGCATATATATATGTGGGACGTACATCTCTCCTTGTGTATGAGTTTTGAGACATTGGTTCCACCTTCACATACGAATTGTGAGTATCACTTCTCCCGGAAGGCTTCACATAAATACCCATAGATACAGAGGGACAGCGTGTGAGCCACGTTGGAATTGGGATGGTACACTGAAATACATGAGTTACTTCGTTTCTACGACTGCTCCATGCATCGCCCCTCATCCCCCTTCCCATCTTGCCTCACAATTATCCTTCGGGAGGAGGTGCGTGTCACTGGCACACTGCACAGTGGCACTGCTTTGCTCAAGGTGTACGACTGAGGATTGATGGAGTCTTATCTGTGTGTCGGTATCAGTACGCTAATGGTGAGTATGAGGCTTCATGCCCCACCCACTCACTCTCTCTTATCCTTCTCCTCCTCCTCCCTTCCCTCTACACATGTGACGGTATTCAACACCACGCGCAGGTGTATCTTCAAAGGTGAACTGGTGTTGCAGTTCCACCTCGGTTGTGCGATACACAAAGGCTGGTGGAACTACAGTTAAAACTTTGCTCGAGGATCCTGGCAAGATATTCGCTGTCGATTCTAACATCATCAAAGAATATCAAAGATGGTCAGATGGGTATTGGAATATTTGACCCGTGGGCTGTGATGAGAGGTTTTATGTTCCTGTGGTCTAAGACTTGGCATCTCACACGCCCCAAACGCAAGAGACACTGTATACGTCTGGAAGTAGTTGTATATCCAGTGTGAGTGGTGACTGTTGTTGTATAGAGCACCAGGTGGAGTTACGTGAAAGGTCTGTTACATATGCCACCACTCAGGACCCGTCCGAGCTATCTAGGCTAGCGTCACTTCGTCAGCCACGGCCCCTTGGTCCACCAGCACCTTCGCTGAGGAGGAGGTCCGTCCGTGGGCCCTTGACGCCTTCTACCACAACCAGCTGAGACCAGTTCTCTGGGTGCTGACTGAGAGGGGATGACCCTGGGGTACAGAAGGTGGCCAGGTATTGTCAGCGTCACACCTTCTACACCGTCGGGCAAGTTACGATGATGACCCGGGATACCTGGAGGGGTGTTGGACCTCTTGTTCTCGAAGCTGTGACGACCGCTGGTGGGGGACCTTCCCGTTCACTACATAATGGAGGAATCTCGAACTTGAAATGTCAGGGATGAAGGCGATGTTAGATTACAGGCAGCTCGTACTGGCCCCGTGTGTGTGTGTGTGTGTGTGTGTGTGTGTGTGGGGCAATGGTCATTTGATTGTAGATTAAGGGTCATATCGGGTCATTGGTGGTGGGTTAACTTTCCCACAAAGACACAGGGTTGCCAGTTACTGGTTGACCTGTGACCTGACGTTTTTCGTCTCTGTAGCCTACAAATGTAATGCGAAAATGTTCTATGTAAGTCCGGCTTGCATTACCGTTTTCAGGAGTTCAGCTGACGATATGATGTGGTGGACGTGTGCAAGGGTCGTACCGTTGTGCTCAAAGGGCCGTACCGTTGTGCTCAAAGGGTCGTACCGTTGTGCTCAAAGGGCCGTACCGTTGTGCTCAAAGGGTCGTACCGTTGTGCTCAAAGGGCCGTACCGTTGTGCTCAAAGGGCCGTACCGTTGTCCTCAAAGGGTCGTACCGTTGTGCTCAAGCCGTTAACACTGTGGCGTGTCCGTAAGAGCCTGCAGCGAGTGGGGGCGATGCCTGTGTTTTACGTCGCACGCGCGTGGTATGCCTGCTGACATCAGCCAGTGTTGCACGACCACCATTACCCTGGATATCCCTGAGCCTCTGAGAGGCTACCAAGGGTCGACGCTGGGACGTGTGGTGGCGTTAGGACAGAGCGAGGGACGGACGGAGGGAGGTGGTGGCGTTAGGACAGAGGGAGGGACAGAGGGAGGAAGGTGGTGGCGTTAGGACAGAGGGAGGGAGGGAGGAGGTGGCGTTAGGACAGAGGGAAAGAGGGAGGAAGGTGGTGGCGTTAGGACAGAGGGAGGGACGGACGGAGGGAGGTGGCGGCGTTAGGACATAGCGAGGGACGGAGGGAGGGAGGTGGCGGCGTTAGGACAGAGCGAGGGACGGAGGGAGGGAGGTGGCGGCGTTAGGACAGAGGGAGGGACGGAGGGAGGGAGGTGGTGGCGTTAGGACTGAGGGAGGGAGGGAGGAGGTGGCGTTAGGACGGAGGGAGGGACGGAGGGAGGGAGGTGGTGGCGTTAGGACGGAGGGAGGGAGGTGGCGGCGTTAGGACTGAGGGAGGGAGGGAGGAGGTGGCGTTAGGACAGAGGGAGGGACGGAGGGAGGGAGGTGGTGGCGTTAGGACAGAGGGAGGGACGGAGGGAGGGAGGTGGTGGCGTTAGGACAGAGGGAGGGACGGAGGGAGGTGGTGGCGTTAGGACAGAGGGAGGGACGGAGGGAGGTGGTGGCGTTAGGACAGAGGGAGGGACGGAGGGAGGTGGTGGCGTTAGGACAGAGGGAGGGAGGGAGGGAGGGAGGAGGTGGCGTTAGGACAGAGGGAAAGAGGGAGGAAGGTGGTGGCGTTAGGACAGAGGGAGGGAGGGAGGGAGGTGGTGGCGTTAGGACGGAGGGAGGGACGGAGGGAGGTGGTGGCGTTAGGACAGAGGGAGGGACGGAGGGAGGGAGGTGGCGGCGTTAGGACAGAGGGAAAGAGGGAGGGAGGGAGGGAGGTGGTGGCGTTAGGACAGAGGGAGGGACAGAGGGAGGGAGGTGGTGGCGTTAGGACAGAGGGAGGGACGGAGGGAGGGAGGTGGCGTTACGACAGAGGGAGGGAGGGAGGGAGGGAGGGAGGTGGTGGCGTTAGGACGGAGGGACGGAGGGAGGGAGGTGGTGGCGTTAGGACTGAGGGAGGGAGGGAGGGAGGTGGTGGCGTTAGGACAGAGGGAGGGACGGAGGGAGGGAGGTGGTGGCGTTAGGACAGAGGGAGGGACGGAGGGAGGGAGGTGGCGGCGTTAGGACAGAGGGAGGGACGGAGGGAGGTGGTGGCGTTAGGACAGAGGGAGGGAGGTGGTGGCGTTAGGACAGAGGGAAAGAGGGAGGGAGGTGGTGGTGGCGTTAGGACAGAGGGAGGGACGGACGGAGGGAGGGAGGTGGTGGCGTTAGGACAGAGGGAGGGAGATTGTGGTGGCGTTTTGACTGCCGGAGGCGGCAATTCCCTACCCGACACTCGGTCATAATCATAAGGAGGTGAGGTAGACTGTGGGAGCAGCTGCGCTCAACTCCTTCCTTACTCCGCTTTGGCGTCGCCTCGAGTGTGAGGTTACGGAGACGTCGGAGGATCTTGCCTGACTGACGCAGACCTACCCGTCCTCCCCCCCCTCCCCGAGAGAGAGAGAGAGAGAGAGAGAGAGAGAGAGAGAGAGAGAGA
>NC_092278.1:19212356-19222356 GCF_036320965.1 Panulirus ornatus
AGGAGAGGAGAGGAGATGAGGATGAGAGAGGAGGAAGAGGAGGAGGTGGAGAGAGAGAGGGAGAGGAGAGAGGAGGAGAGAGGGAGAGAGGAGGATGAGAGAGAGATGAGTGAGAGAGAGGGAGAGAGAGAGAGAGAGGAGGGAGAGAGAGAGGGAGAGATGAGAGGGATGGAGAGGGGAGGATGGGGAAGAGAGGAGGAGAGAAGGAGAGGGGAGATGAGGAGAGGAGAGTGATGAGGTGAGAGGAGAGAAGAGAGTAAGGAGAGAGGAGGAGAGAGAGGAGAGGAGAGAGAGGAGGTGAGAGAGAGGGATGGAGGGAGTGAGAGGTAGAGGATGAGGAGGAGTGAGAAGGAGAGGATGGAGAGAGAGAGAGAGAGTAGGGAGAGAGGGAGAGAGAGATGGAGGATAGGAGAGAGGGAGAGAGGGAGAGAGAGGAGAGAGAGAGAGAGGAGAGAGAGAGGGGGAGAGGAGAGGAGTGGAGGGAGAGGAGAGAGTGAGAGGAGAGAGAGGGAGAGAGAGGAGTGGGAGAGAGGAGTGAAGAGAGGAGGAGAGGAGAGAGAGAGGAGAGGAGAGAGAGGGGGAGAGAGGAGAGAGAGAGAGAGAGGAGAGGGAGGAGTGGAGTGTGAGAGGAGAGGGGGAGAGGATGAGGAGGAGAGAGAGGGAGAGGACGGAGAGTGAGGAGAGGAGTGGAGGGGAGAGAGAGAGAGAGAGAGGAAGAGAGAGAGAGGGGAGGAAGAGGAGAGAGGGGAGAGAGGAGAGAGTGAGAGAGGAGGAGAGAGAGTGGAGAGAGAGAGGAGAGAGAGAGAGAGAGGGGAGAGAGAGGAGAGAGGAGAGAGAGAGAGAGAGGAGAGAGAGGAGGGGAGAGAGAGAGAGGGAGGAGAGAGAGGAGAGGAGAGGGAGAGAGTAGGGAGAGGAGAGGAGGAGAGAGAGGAGAGGGAGGAGGGAGAGAGAGAGAGAGAGAGGAGGAGAGAGAGGAGGTGAGGAGAGAGGAGGAGGAGAGAGAGGGAGGGAGAGAGGGAGGGAGTGGAGAGAGAGGGGGGAGAGGGAGAGAGAGAGGAGTGAGGGGGAGAGAGGAGGAGAGAGGGAGAGGAGGAGAGTGAGGAGGGGGAGAGGGAGAGAGAGAGAGGAGTGAAGGAGAGGGAGAGAGAGAGAGGAGAGGAGAGAGGAGAGGGAGAGAGAAGATAGAGAGGGAGGAGTGAGGAGAGGGAGAGAGAGGAGAGAGGAGGAGAGAGAGAGGAGAGGGGAGGAGAGGAGGTGAGAGGAGAGAGAGGGAGAGAGGAGAGGAGGGAGAGGAGGAGAGGAGAGTGAGTGGAGGGAGGAGAGAGAGGAGGAGAGAGGAGGGGAGAGAGGGAAGGAGGAGGAGAGATGAGAGGGAGAGGAGAGGGAGAGAGAGGAGAGGGAGAGAGAGAGAGGAGAGAGGAGAGAGGAGAGAGGGGGAGAGGAAGAGAGGAGGAGGAGAGAGAGAGGGAGAGGGAGAGGAGAGGAGAGGAGAGAGGAGGAGAGGGAGAGAGAGAGAGAGGGTGAGAGAGAGGAGAGAGGGAGAGGGAGAGAGAGAGAGGAGAGGAGGGAGGAGAGGGGAGAGAGAGGAGGAGAGGAGAGGAGAGAGTGAGAGGAGAGAGGAGAGACGAGAGTAGGAGAGGGGGGGAGGAGAGAGAGAGAGTGAGAGAGGAGGAGAGTGAGAGAGGAGGAGAGGAGAGAGAGGGAGAGAGAGGGAGGAGAGGGAGGAGAGAGGTAGAGGAGGAGGAGAGGAGGGAGGAGAGAGAGGAGGAGGGAGGGAGGAGAGAGGAAGAGAGAGTGAGGAGAGGGAGAGAGAGAGGGGAGAGGAGAGGGAGAGAGGAGAGAAGAGAGGAGGAGGAGAGGGAGAGAGAGGAGAGAGGAGGGGAGGGAGGAGAGAGAGGGAGAGGGAGGTGGGGAGAGAGAGGAGGAGAGAGTGAGAGGGAGAGGGAGAGAGAGAGGAGAGGAGAGAGAGGAGAGGGAGGAGTGAGAGAGATGAGAGGAGAGAGAGAGAGTGAGAGGAGAGGGAGAGAGGGATGAGGAGGGAGAGGAGGAGAGAGGAGAGGAGAGAGGAGAGAGAGAGAGAGAGTGGAGAGAGGGAGAGAGGAGAGGAGAGGATGAGAGAGAGAGGGAGAGGAGAGGAGGAGAGAGAGGAGGGAGGGAGAGAGGAGGAGAGGGAGGAGAGAGGAGAGAGAGGAGGAGAGAGGAGGAGAGAGGGAGAGAGAGGAGGAGAGAGGTGAGAGTAAGTGAGCTTGGGAAGGAGACCTGTGTGGGGAAGTACCAGGAGAGACTGTGTACAGAATGGAAAAAGGTGAGAACAATGGAAGTACGGGGAGTGGGGGAGGAATGGGATGTATTTGGGAATCAGTGATGGATTGCGCAAAAGATGTTGTGGCATGAGAAGAGTGGGAGGTGGGTGTTTAGAAAGGGTAGTGAGTGGTGGGATGAAGAGAAAGAGTATTAGTGAAAGAGAGAGAGAGGATTTGGGACGATTTTTGCAGGGAAAAATGCAATTGAGTGGGGAAAAGTATAAAAGAAAGAGACAGGAGGTCAAGGAAAGGTGAAGAGGTGAAAAAAAGGGCAAATGAGAGTTGGGGTGAGAGACTATCAGTAAATTTTAGGGAGAATAAAAAGATGTTCTGGAAGGAGGTAAATAGGGTGCGTAAGACAAGGGAGCAAATGGGAACTTCAGTGAAGGGCGTAAATGGGGAGGTGATAACAAGTAGTGGTGATGTGAGAAGGAGATGGAATGAGTATTTTGAAGGTTTGTTGAATGTGTCTGATGACAGAGTGGCAGATATAGGGTGTTTTGGTCGAGGTGGTGTGCAAAGTGAGAGGGTTAGGGAAAATGATTTGGTAAACAGAGAAGAGGTAGTAAAAGCTTTGCGGAAGATGAAAGCCGGCAAGGCAGCAGGTTTGGATGGTATTGCAGTGGAATTTATTAAAAAAGGGGGTGACTGTATTGTTGACTGGTTGGTAAGGTTATTTAATGTATGTATGACTCATGGTGAGGTGCCTGAGGATTGGCGGAATGCGTGCATAGTGCCATTGTACAAAGGCAAAGGGGATAAGAGTGAGTGCTCAAATTACAGAGGTATAAGTTTGTTGAGTATTCCTGGTAAATTATATGGGAGGGTATTGATTGAGAGGGTGAAGGCATGTACAGAGCATCAGATTGGGGAAGAGCAGTGCGGTTTCAGAAGTGGTAGAGGATGTGTGGATCAGGTGTTTGCTTTGAAGAATGTATGTGAGAAATACTTAGAAAAGCAAATGGATTTGTATGTAGCATTTATGGATCTGGAGAAGGCATATGATAGAGTTGATAGAGATGCTCTGTGGAAGGTATTAAGAATATATGGTGTGGGAGGCAAGTTGTTAGAAGCAGTGAAAAGTTTTTATCGAGGATGTAAGGCATGTGTACGTGTAGGAAGAGAGGAAAGTGATTGGTTCTCAGTGAATGTAGGTTTGCGGCAGGGGTGTGTGATGTCTCCATGGTTGTTTAATTTGTTTATGGATGGGGTTGTTAGGGAGGTAAATGCAAGAGTCCTGGAAAGAGGGGCAAGTATGAAGTCTGTTGGGGATGAGAGAGCTTGGGAAGTGAGTCAGTTGTTGTTCGCTGATGATACAGCGCTGGTGGCTGATTCATGTGAGAAACTGCAGAAGCTGGTGACTGAGTTTGGTAAAGTGTGTGGAAGAAGAAAGTTAAGAGTAAATGTGAATAAGAGCAAGGTTATTAGGTACAGTAGGGTTGAGGGTCAAGTCAATTGGGAGGTGAGTTTGAATGGAGAAAAACTGGAGGAAGTGAAGTGTTTTAGATATCTGGGAGTGGATCTGTCAGCGGATGGAACCATGGAAGCGGAAGTGGATCATAGGGTGGGGGAGGGGGCGAAAATTTTGGGAGCCTTGAAAAATGTGTGGAAGTCGAGAACATTATCTCGGAAAGCAAAATGGGTATGTTTGAGGGAATAGTGGTTCCAACAATGTTGTATGGTTGCGAGGCGTGGGCTATGGATAGAGTTGTGCGCAGGAGGATGGATGTGCTGGAAATGAGATGTTTGAGGACAATGTGTGGTGTGAGGTGGTTTGATCGAGTAAGTAACGTAAGGGTAAGAGAGATGTGTGGAAATAAAAAGAGCGTGGTTGAGAGAGCAGAAGAGGGTGTTTTGAAATGGTTTGGGCACATGGAGAGAATGAGTGAGGAAAGATTGACCAAGAGGATATATGTGTCGGAGGTGGAGGGAACGAGGAGAAGAGGGAGACCAAATTGGAGGTGGAAAGATGGAGTGAAAAAGATTTTGTGTGATCGGGGCCTGAACATGCAGGAGGGTGAAAGGAGGGCAAGGAATAGAGTGAATTGGAGCGATGTGGTATACAGGGGTTGACGTGCTGTCAGTGGATTGAATCAAGGCATGTGAAGCGTCTGGGGTAAACCATGGAAAGCTGTGTAGGTATGTATATTTGCGTGTGTGGACGTGTGTATGTACATGTGTATGGGGGGGGGTTGGGCCATTTCTTTCGTCTGTTTCCTTGCGCTACCTCGCAAACGCGGGAGACAGCGACAAAGTATAAAAAAAAAAAAAAAAAAAAAATATATATATATTCATTCATTTATTTATGTATTTAATGACCTCAGACAAAATTGAAGGTGAGACGTATCGTTGGGTTAATTATAATTGGTCGTACGAACTCGTCGGGCCATTTGGACGCACGTAGTCTGGGTTAGCTTCGAAATTGACGTTCGTCTCACGAAACTTTGAATTTGACCTGACTGTCATGACGTAGGGTCTGGGAAGGTCATGTGTGTGTGTGTGTGTGTGTGTGTGTGTGTGTGTGTGTGTGTGTGTGTGTGAGGGGTGGGGTGTAATTTCCCCATGTGTCGTTGTAAGTCGTCGTCTCCACACACGACCCTCCCCCGTCGTTCCGTCCGTCGGGTGTCCAACGACAACAGAATTCAGCCAAAATTATTTTTTTTTAATTTCATTTTTTTCCCCCTAATTGTTTTCGAACGTGTCCGCCATTGTGGTCTTCCCCTCCTTTCCTCCCTTCCCTCCGTCTCCCCTCTCCCCTCTCCCCTCCCTCCTAAGCTTTAAAGTCATTTGACCCCTCTTGTGGCCTTGACCTCTTGACCTCGCAATCTCAGGGCTCTAGAAGAATACAGGTCATTACAACCTCCCGGTGGCATGTCGTGGACCACACACACTCTCTCTTTCTCTCTCTCTCTCTCTCTCTCTCTCTCTCTCTCTCTCTCTCTCTCTCTCTCTCTCTCATTCTCTCTCATACATCGTACGACTCCCAGTAGTTAATTACCCTCCTGACCTCGACGACCCCCATCCTCTGAAGCCTTTGAAGTCGTCAGCCCTTACTTACTTACTTACTTACTTACTTACTTAACAAGTTTTAAGTTTAAAAAAAAAGTCGCCACGTTTCGGTATATATTTTTTTCTTCTTTCGCTGCGGGTTTTTTTTCTTCTATCTTTCTTTCTTCTCTTTCTTGAGAGAGAGAGAGAGAGAGAGAGAGAGAGAGAGAGAGAGAGAGAGAGAGAGAGATTGTGCGACACATTTTGATGCCTTGGAGATGCGTGAGTGAGGCGCCTTCTCTCAGGAGTAGATGTTAGGAGGAGGAGGTAGACAAGGTTGAGTAGATGTTAGGAGGAGGAGGTAGACAAGGTGGGGTAGATGTTAGGAGGAGGAGGTAGACAAGGTTGAGTAGATGTTAGGAGGAGGAGGTAGACAAGGTGGAGTAGATGTTAGGAGGAGGAGGTAGACAAGGTTGAGTAGATGTTAGGAGGAGGAGGTAGACAAGGTTGAGTAGATGTTAGGAGGAGGTAGACAAGGCCGAGTAGATGTCATATGTTTCCGACCTGTGTCTGAAACGAAGTATAATTGTTATTTTGATTAATTAAACTATTTAGTATACAAGAGAAAGGCAATTTAACTCTAGGTCTATGAGAGTGGAGCATTATAATAAGAATCTAAGACTTAAGGAACATTTTGATACGACGTTTTAATAGACTTATGGTGTAATTATGATGATTTTTTCCCCTCCAAAGACCTTTTTTTTCCAATTTCATTTCCAAACACGAGTCTTGACCTTTTGAGCACGACCTATCTTGACCAGGTCAAAGTCCCAGGTCATCAGACCCAAGGGTCGTAAAGTCGTGCTCAAGGGTCGTACTGTGGTGAGTAAAAGGGTTGTTAACCTTGTGGTCCACTAGCTGGCACACAGGGTGTCCATAATATTGTCTTGATGTGCAAGAGTATGTATATGTACCGTACCTCCATCAGTGGGGCTCGAACCACTGTCTGCTCAGTGCAATGTCGAGCTGTTACCACTCAGCCAACCGGGATATAGAGTAAGTCAAAGAGGGTTTCATAGGTCTCAAGAGAAACCCACTACGTTATCTACGTGCGGGGACAGTGGTTCGAACCCCGATGCTTGAAGGTGTGGGAAGACGCTACGTTAAGAGCGCTTTGTTATGCAGCAGTGGCAGTTGTGCTACACTGACACCTGTCGTTTTCCCGTCCACAGGTACCGTTGATAGTGTAGTGGTAGCTGTCCCACCCTTCCCCATCTTCTCGTCCCATTACTCCTCCTCCTCCTTCCTTCCTCCTCCTCCTTCTGCGCCTCCGTCGCCATGTTAAGCGCAGCCATGGGCGGCTCGGCCCGCCTCAGCCAACCCGACGTTCGTAGCCCCATGTACACCAACCCGGAACAGCGAGACGACCCTAGGTGAGTTCCTTACTTCCAGGTCACGTTACGTATCATCATCAATTCCTTCCCTCCCTCTCTTAAGGTCAGACAGACCCTGGTGCCCTACGCTCTTGCCAGGTCGCGAGATACGTCTACAGAGGTCGTGAGTGAAGTAGATGAATTGAGAGGTAGATCTGGTTGGGGGTAGATGGAGTTACTTCAACACTACCATTAAGGGGTAGAGTTAAGATGGGGGGGGGGTTGTGTCATGTCATTAAGGGGTAGAGTTAAGGGGGGGTGGGGTTGTGTCATGTCATTAGGGGTAGAGTTAAGATGGGGGAGGGGTTGTGTCATGTCATTAAGGGGTAGAGTTAAGATGGGGGAGGGGTTGTGTCATGTCATTAGGGGGTAGAGTTAAGATGGGGTGGGGTTGTGTCATGTCATTAAGGGGTAGAGTTAAGATGGGGGAGGGGTTGTGTCATGTCATTAAGGGGTAGAGTTAAGAAGTGGGGGGGGGGTTGTGTCATGTCATTAGGGGGTAGAGTTAAGGGGGGGTGGGGTTGTGTCATGTCATTAAGGGGTAGAGTTAAGAAGTGGGGGGGGGTTGTGTCATGTCATTAAGGGGTAGAGTTAAGATGGGGAGGGGTTGTGTCATGTCATTAAGGGGTAGAGTTAAGAAGTGGGGTGGGGTTGTGTCATGTCATTAGGGGGTAGAGTTAAGATGGGGGAGGGGTTGTGTCATGTCATTAAGGGGTAGAGTTAAGATGGGGGAGGGGTTGTGTCATGTCATTAAGGGGTAGAGTTAAGATGGGGGAGGGGGTTGTGTCATGTCATTAAGGGGTAGAGTTAAGATGGGGGAGGGGTTGTGTCATGTCATTAAGGGGTAGAGTTAAGATGGGGGAGGGGGTTGTGTCATGTCATTAGGGGGTAGAGTTAAGATGGGGGAGGGGTTGTGTCATGTCATTAAGGGGTAGAGTTAAGATGGGGGAGGGGGTTGTGTCATGTCATTAGGGGGTAGAGTTAAGATGGGGGAGGGGTTGTGTCATGTCATTAAGGGGTAGAGTTAAGATGGGGGAGGGTGTTGTGTCATGTCATTAGGGGGTAGAGTTAAGGGGGGTGGGGTTGTGTCATGTCATTAAGGGGTAGAGTTAAGATGGGGTGGGGTTGTGTCATGTCATTAAGGGGTAGAGTTAAGATGGGGGAGGGGTTGTGTCATGTCATTAAGGGGTAGAGTTAAGATGGGGAGGGGTTGTGTCATGTCATTAAGGGGTAGAGTTAAGATGGGGAGGGGTTGTGTCATGTCATTAAGGGGTAGAGTTAAGATGGGGAGGGGTTGTGTCATGTCATTAAGGGGTAGAGTTAAGAAGTGGGGTGGGGTTGTGTCATGTCATTAGGGGGTAGAGTTAAGATGGGGGAGGGGTTGTGTCATGTCATTAAGGGGTAGAGTTAAGAGGGGGGAGGGGTTGTGTCATGTCATTAGGGGGTAGAGTTAAGAGGGGTGGGGTTGTGTCATGTCATTAGAGATGGGAGGTGTGTGTGGGGGGGGATTAGATCTTGGCACGAGGCAGAGTGTCATGTTGACAGTCATTGACACATGTCAGGAGGGACGAAGGTCATGTCAGCAGGTCATAACTCTTGTCAGACGTCAGCGAGTCGTGTCAGGAGGGGGCAGCAGCGAGGGTAAGTTGACATTGTAAAAAGCCAAATCTCTCTCTCTCTCTCTCTCTCTCTCTCTCTCTCTCTCTCTCTCTCTCTCTCTCTCTCTCTCTCTCTCTCTCTCTCTCTCTCTCTCCATTATCTGTATTGCATTTATTCGACTGATAATGATAATGATAATGATAATCTGATGTCGAGTGAGGTGCATTGTATCCCTGCAACGACCCCAACCATACGAGGATGAGCCGTTGTGGTGCCTTGTGTTCCATGTACACCGGAGCTGTGTGTGTGGGTGGGTCATATTCTCCCACCCACTCTCAGACGTCCCTCCCCCTATAGCCCTTTTCTCTCTCATGGCTTGGGAGGTCTCCAGACACACAAGGTGGTGAAAGCCACCAACCCTTCACCTCTTTATTTTCCATTGTTCTTATTTGAATGATTTTTCTTTTCTCTTTGACCTTGTCCTCCGACCTGCGTGAGGCCACACACCGATTGAAACAGTCACCTCTGGTTGCATCATCGTCAAAGAATTCCTTACTCCATAAAGAGTCCAACATCTCCCTGCTGCTGGGAGTAGCGCAGCCTTGGTGACATTGGAACGTGTGGGAAAAAAAAAGGGGGAACAGGCCTTTAAATGACCCAGGACGACCCATTTTTTTTTAAAGAAAGGGGTCCTGGGGTTGTGATCAATAGATGGAAAAAGGGGAAAAATAGATATAGAAACCCAGCTACAATGAGAGTCAAGACGTGTTAGCGAGGGAGGGGACATAGTGTTTACATCGACCTTCACGACACACACACACACACACACACACGCACACACACACACACACAAGCATAGTACCCACAAGGTTTCCCCCCCCTCACCCCCCCCCTTCGTGCCCAGGAGTACCCTGGGGCACAGAATGGTACACAACAGGTGTGGGTGATGGTGTAGCGAACCACAGAGAATGGAGGAAGGAGGCTTCATACTACAGTGGTACAGCGGGTTACAGGCTGAATTAAGAAGAGGTACATAAGTACACGAGAGGGGTATAGTGGGAGCTTGTGTTGAGTTACCGCCGGCAGCTCTCTGTGCCCTGAGAGAGAGAGAGAGAGAGAGAGAGAGAGAGAGAGAGAGAGAGAGAGAGAGAGAGAGAGAGAGAGAGAGAGAGGTTCTGTATTCTGTGCCCTCAGAGAGAGAGAGAGAGAGAGAGAGAGAGAGAGAGAGAGGTTCTGTATTCTGTGCCCTGAGAGAGAGAGAGAGAGAGAGAGAGAGAGAGAGAGAGAGAGAGAGAGAGAGAGAGAGAGAGAGAGAGGTTCTGTATTCTGTGCCCTCAGAGAGAGAGAGAGAGAGAGAGAGAGAGAGAGAGAGAGAGAGAGAGAGAGAGAGAGAGGTTCTGTATTCTGTGCCCTCAGAGAGAGAGAGAGAGAGAGAGAGAGAGAGAGAGAGAGAGAGAGAGAGAGAGAGAGAGAGAGAGTTCCTGTATTCTCTGCCCTGAGAAGGAGGTTCTGTACTCTATGCCCTGGGAGAGTGGCTCTGTATTCTGTGTGCTACAGAGGACAGGGTATAGAACACGGGAAGTACACGTGTGACGTCACAGTCACTAGAGATGACGTAAACTTTCAGCGTCCCCCTGAAGATGACGTCAGAGTCCAAATGTGCAACAAGTGACGTCA
>NC_092278.1:19227356-19242356 GCF_036320965.1 Panulirus ornatus
CTCTCCCCTGCCACCAGACTATCTCTCTTTCCCCTGCCACCAGACTGAATATCTTTCTCCCCTGCCACCAGACTGACTCTCTCCCCTGCCACCAGACTATCTCTCTTTCCCCTGCCACCAGACTGAATATCTTTCTCCCCTGCCACCAGACTGACTCTCTCCCCTGCCACCAGACTATCTCTCTTTCCCCTGCCACCAGACTGAATATCATTCTCCCCTGCCACCAGACTGACTCTCTCCCCTGCCACCAGACTATCTCTCTTTCCCCTGCCACCAGACTGAATATCATTCTCCCCTGCCACCAGACTGACTCTCTCCCCTGCCACCAGACTATCTCTCTTTCCCCTGCCACCAGACTGAATATCTTTCTCCCCTGCCACCAGACTGACTCTCTCCCCTGCCACCAGACTATCTCTCTTTCCCCTGCCACCAGACTGAATATCATTCTCCCCTGCCACCAGACTGACTCTCTCCCCTGCCACCAGACTATCTCTCTTTCCCCTGCCACCAGACTGAATATCTTTCTCCCCTACCACCAGACTGACTCTCTCCCCTGCCACCAGACTATCTCTCTTTCCCCTGCCACCAGACTGAATATCTTTCTCCCCTGCCACCAGACTGACTCTCTCCCCTGCCACCAGACTATCTCTCTTTCCCCTGCCACCAGACTGAATATCATTCTCCCCTGCCACCAGACTGACTCTCTCCCCTGCCACCAGACTATCTCTCTTTCCCCTGCCACTAGACTGAGTATCTCTCTCCCCTGCCACCAGACTGAATATCTCTCTCCCCTACCACCAGACTGAGTATCTCTCTCCCCTGCCACCAGACTATCTCTCTTTCCCCTGCCACTAGACTGAGTATCTCTCTCCCCTGCCACTAGACTAAGTCTCTCTCTCCCCTGCCACCAGACTGAGTATCTTTCTCTCCCCTGCCACCAGACTGACTATCTCTCTCCCCTGCCACCAGACTGAGTATCTCTCTCCCCTGCCACCAGACTATCTCTCTTTTCCCTGCCACCAGACTGAGTATCTCTCTCCCCTGCCACCAGACTATCTCTCTTTCCCCTGCCACTAGACTGAGTATCTCTCTCCCCTGCCACCAGACTATCTCTCTCCCCTGCCACCAGACGCCTGACACCCAACATATCAACCCAAGAATTACCATCGCTAATTCTGCTTTTTGGTTCCAATCCACAGTTTTTTGATGATACTCTTATATATATATATATATATATATATATATATATATATATATATATATATATATATATATATATATATATATATATATATATAATGCTTTTTTGCCTCTAACATTTAAGCTTTTACTAAAAGTGTGTTTTATTCGTAACATCTTCAATTGTCTACTAATTTCTCGCTAACCTGTTTGTTTACCTCAAACATCAGTTTTGTTTACGATCGAAGGTAATTTTCCGAACCATTTATATTTAGCTTTATTTCTCTCTCTCTCTCTCTCTCTCTCTCTCTCTCTCTCTCTCTCTCTCTCTCTCTCTCTCTCTCTCTCTCTCTCTCTTATATATTATCTATTATCTGTATTTGTGATGTTCTTTGGCTCTCGCTAACCTTTTTCTTTTTCTTTTTTCTTTTTGTAAAAGTCTTGTATTTCTGGATTGCTCAAGTTTCGACTCTTGTTTCCTTGCGTTTGAGTAGTGATATTGTTTTGTGACCTGCTCATGTCATGACCCCTGTGTGACCTGCTTGCTTTTTCTTTTTCTCCTTTCCTGGAACCTGATTCTGTGACCTGCTAATGTTTTGACCTGTCTCTGTGACCCGCTTATGTCTTGACCTGTCTCTGTGACCTCGTTATGTCTTGACCTGTCTCTGTGACCTGTTTAAGCCTTGACCTGTCTCTTTGACCTGCTTGTTTTGAGACCTGTCTCTTTGACCCGCTTATGTCTTGACCTGTCTCTGTGACCTGCTTATGTCTTGACCTGTCTCTGTGACCTGCTTATGTCTTGAACTGTCTCTGTGACCTGTTTAAGCCTTGACCTGTCTCTCTGGCCTGCTTGTTTTGACCTGTTTGCGACCTGCTTATGTTATGACCTGTCTCTTTGACCTGCTTATGTCTTGACCTGTTTCAGCCTTGACCTTGTATGATGACCTGTCCGTGACTTACGCCATGACCTGCCTCTGTGTAAAACGACTTACACCCTTGACCAGTACCTCAGGGTCTGTAACAGTATCTTTCTAACCCTTTCACGTTACACTAACGTAACGTAACGTAACGAGCTTTCTTATTTTCCCCCCCTTACCGGCGTTACTACGACCTACTTTTACCCGTGTTGTTATGCCTGACACCCCTGTCACAGATGGCGTTACATCTGGTGTTACAGTGCTCATGGTGTTTGTAACAGCCTGTTATGATGTGCAAGACTTAACGTAGGTCGCGCCTCGTCTGTGCATATTTCTGTGTGGCTTCTGTGGCAAATATGTTTACATAAACGTTTGTTGATATTTTCATCTTCTGCATCGTAGTCTTACGTCTTCTGTGGTGTGGTAAGTGTAAGTATGGTACTGTGTGTAGTGCGGTGAGTGTAAGTGTAGTGTAAGTACGCTATCCTGTGTAGTGTGTTAAGTGTAAGTACTTGGATAGTGTGTGTGTGTTTTGTTGTGTGTGTGTGTGTGCTTTCTCTCCCCTGCCACCAGATTGACTATCTCTCTCCCCTGCCACCAGACTGAGTGTCTCTCCCCTGCCAGCAGACTGAGTATCTCTCTCCCCTGCCACCAGACTGAGTATCTCTCTCCCCTGCCACCAGACTTAGTCCCTCCATGTATCTCTCTCCCCTGCCACCAGACTATCTCTCTCTCCCCTGCCACCAGACTGAATATCTCTCTCCCCTGCCACCAGACTATCTCTCTCTCCCCTGCCACTAGACTGATATCTCTTTTCCCCTGCCACCAGACTGAGTTCTCTCCCCTGCCAGCAGACTAGTATCTCTCTCCCCTGCCACCAGACTGAGTGTCTCTCCCCTGCCAGCAGACTGAGTATCTCTCTCCCCTGCCACTAGACTAAGTCTCTCTCTCCCCTGCCACTAGACTAAGTCTCTCTCTCCCCTGCCACCAGACTGAGTATCTTTCTCTCCCCTGCCACCAGACTGAGTGTCTCTCCCCTGCCAGCAGACTGAGTATCTTTCTCTCCCCTGCCACCAGACTGAGTATCTTTCTCTCCCCTGCCACCAGACTGAGTGTCTCTCCCCTGCCAGCAGACTGAGTATCTTTCTCTCCCCTGCCACCAGACTGAGTATCTTTCTCTCCCCTGCCACCAGACTGAATATCTCTCTCCCCTGCCACCAGACTATCTCTCTCTCCCCTGCCACTAGACTGAATATCTCTCTCCCCTGCCACCAGACTGAGTGTCTCTCCCCTGCCAGCAGACTGAGTATCTCTCTCCCCTGCCACCAGACTATCTCTCTCTCCCCTGCCACTAGACTGAATATCTCTCTCCCCTGCCACCAGACTGAGTGTCTCTCCCCTG
The DNA here is from genome assembly GCF_036320965.1 of Panulirus ornatus. NCBI lineage: Eukaryota > Metazoa > Arthropoda > Malacostraca > Decapoda > Palinuridae > Panulirus > Panulirus ornatus. Next base: position 19,230,855 of record NC_092278.1, read on the forward strand.
CCACCAGACTGAGTATCTTTCTCTCCCCTGCCACCAGACTGAGTGTCTCTCCCCTGCCACCAGACTGAGTATCTTTCTCTCCCCTGCCACCAGACTGAGTGTCTCTTCCCTGCCACCGGACTGAGTATCTTTCTCTCCCCTGCCACCAGACTGAATATCATTCTCCCCTGCCACCAGACTGAGTATATTTCTCTCCTCTGCCACCAGACTGAGTATCTTTCTCTCCCTGCCACCAGACTGAATATCTCTCTCCCCTGCCACCAGACTGAGTATCTTTCTCTCCCCTGCCACCAGACTGAATATCTCTCTCCCCTGCCACTAGACTAAGTCTCTCTCTCCCCTGCCACCAGACTGAGTATCTTTCTCTCCCCTGCCACCAGATTGACTATCTCTCTCCCCTGCCACCAGACTGAATATCTCTCTCCCCTGCCACCAGACTGAATATCATTCTCCCCTGCCACCAGACTATCTCTCTCCCCTGCCACCAGACTGAGTATCTCTCTCCCCTGCCACCAGACTGAGTATCTTTCTCTCCCCTGCCACTAGACTGAGTATCTCTCTCCCCTGCCACTAGACTGAATATCTCTCTCCCCTGCCACTAGACTGAGTATCTCTCTCCCCTGCCACCAGACTGAGTATCTCTCTCCCCTGCCACTAGACTGAGTATCTCTCTCCCCTGCCACCAGACTGAGTATCTCTCTCCCCTGCCACCAGACTATCTCTCTCCCCTGCCACCAGACTGAGTATCTCTCTCCCCTGCCACCAGACTGAGTATCTTTCTCTCCCCTGCCACTAGACTGAGTATCTCTCTCCCCTGCCACTAGACTGAATATCTCTCTCCCCTGCCACTAGACTGAGTATCTCTCTCCCCTGCCACCAGACTGAGTATCTCTCTCCCCTGCCACTAGACTGAGTATCTCTCTCCCCTGCCACCAGACTGAGTATCTCTCTCCCCTGCCACCAGACTATCTCTCTCCCCTGCCACCAGACGCCTGACACCCAACATATCAACCCAAGAATTACCATCGCTAATTCTGCTTTTTGGTTCCAATCCACAGTTTTTTGATGATACTGTTTATATATATATATATATATATATATATATATATATATATATATATATATATATATATATATATATATATATATATATATATAATGCTTTTTTGCCTCTAACATTTAAGCTTTTACTAAAAGTGTGTTTTATTCGTAACATCTTCAATTGTCTACTAATTTCTCGCTAACCTGTTTGTTTACCTCAAACATCAGTTTTGTTTACGATCGAAGGTAATTTTCTGAACCATTTATATTTAGCTTTATTTCTCTCTCTCTCTCTCTCTCTCTCTCTCTCTCTCTCTCTCTCTCTCTCTCTCTCTCTCTCTCTCTCTCTCTCTCTCTCTCTTATATTATCTATTATCTGTATTTGTGATGTTCTTTGGCTCTCGCTAACCTTTCTCTTTTCTTTTTCTTTTTGTAAAAGTCTTGTATTTCTGGATTGCTCAAGTTTCGACTCTTGTTTCCTTGCGTTTGAGTAGTGATATTGTTTTGTGACCTGCTCATGTCATGACCCCTGTGTGACCTGCTTGCTTTTTCTTTTTCTCCTTTCCATGAACCTGATTCTGTGACCTGCTAATGTTTTGACCTATCTCTGTGACCTGCTAATGTCTTGACCTGTCTCTGTTACCTGGTTATGTCTTGACCTGTCTCTGTGACCTGTTTAAGCCTTGACCTGTCTCTTTGACCTGCTTGTTTTGAGACCTGTCTCTTTGACCCGCTTATGTCTTGACCTGTCTCTGTGACCTGCTTATGTCTTGACCTGTCTCTGTGACCTGCTTATGTCTTGAACTGTCTCTGTGACCTGTTTAAGCCTTGACCTGTCTCTTTGGCCTGCTTGTTTTGACCTGTTTGCGACCTGCTTATGTTATGACCTGTCTCTTTGACCTGCTTATGTCTTGACCTGTTTCAGCCTTGACCTTGTATGATGACCTGTCCGTGACTTACGCCATGACCTGCCTCTGTGTAAAACGACTTACACCCTTGACCAGTACCTCAGGGTCTGTAACAGTATCTTTCTAACCCTTTCACGTTACACTAACGTAACGTAACGTAACGTAACGAGCTTTCTTATTTTCTCCCCTTACCGGCGTTACTACGACCTACTTTTACCCGTGTTGTTATGCCTGACACCCCTGTCACAGATGGCGTTACATCTGGTGTTACAGTGCTCATGGTGTTTGTAACAGCCTGTTATGATGTGCAAGACTTAACGTAGGTCGCGCCTCGTCTGTGCATATTTCTGTGTGGCTTCTGTGGCAAATATGTTTACATAAACGTTTGTTGATATTTTCATCTTCTGCATCGTAGTCTTACGTCTTCTGTGGTGTGGTAAGTGTAAGTATGGTACTGTGTGTAGTGCGGTGAGTGTAAGTGTAGTGTAAGTACGCTATCCTGTGTAGTGTGTTAAGTGTAAGTACTTGGATAGTGTGTGTGTGTGTGTGTGTGTGTGTGTGTGTGTCTGATGATAATGCACTTATCTGTTATGTGTGTTGGTGTGTCTGTGTCACTGTCGTAACTTATGGAAGTGATATGTTGTGCGTTTTGTGTTTGTAAGTAACTTAAGAAGTAAGATGGCCCCCGTGTATTGTGTTGTGTTGTGTTTCACAGGGAAATACTTTATCTAAATCAGTGGGTAGCAGTATGTTTTGTGTTTCGTAATGACGAAGGTACGACCCTTGAGCACGATGGTACGACCCTTGAGCACAACGGTACGACCCTTGAGCACGACGGTACGACCCTTGAGCACGACGGTACGACCCTTGAGTACGACGGTACGACCCTTGAGCACGACGGTACGACCCTTGAGCAAGACGGTACGACCCTTGAGCACAACGGTGCGACCCTTGGGTTTAATTGGTCTGACGCTGCACCTAACCCCTTAGGGGCCAGGTCAAAAGGCCAGGTCATCACACCCAAAGGTCGTACCGTCGTGTTCAAGGGTTGTACTGTCGTACTCAAGGGTCATACCATCGTACTCAAGGGTCGTTCCATCGTACTCAAGGGTCGTACCGTCGTGTTCAAGGGTCGTACCCTCATGATAAAGGATTAATGAATAATCATAGAGGCAATGTGGGCACCCAGCAAGCCATCTTTGTCATTAAGGAAGGAAGGGTCTGTGTATAATGCGTCAGCCAAGCACTATGTAAACACTGTGCGTCGTGAGGCAAGATGAGACGCAGCTGATGAGGGGGGGGAAATACATGAGGTTAATGAGGAGAATATGATGCAGGTGTGTTCATAGACCGAAGGGGGAGTGAGGGATCTCTTGTGTGTCCCTGTCCTCAAAATGATGAGGAGGGTCTAGTAGTGAGGGAGTGTGGGCTGTGAGGATAGACACACACACACACACTCACACACTTCAGTACTTTGCCTTCGTCAAGGACCTGAAGTGGACGGGACACTGGGGAGAAATGACGACTCTTAGACAGGGGCTTTAGACAGTTACTTCTGTCTTTCAGTGTGAGGCGGGTCCGTAAATTACTCCCCTCAAGGTATTTAAGGGAACTTTTTTAAGATAGGATTCTGGGGGTAGATGTAAGATGTGAGGAATAGCCCACGCCCCCTTTTTTTTTTGATCGTTTTTATGGTCACGTTGTGTGTGTGTATGTGTGTGTGTGTGTGTGTGTGTGTGTCATGTCGGCGATTTATGGTGCAGGGGAGAGAGAGAGAGAGAGAGAGAGAGAGAGAGAGAGAGAGAGAGAGAGAGAGAGAGAGAGAGAGAGAGAGAGTAGCTGTGGACGGAACCATAATGTTGTAAGTCGTTGGTAGAGTGTATATATATATATATATATATATATATATATATATATATATATATATTCCTATGAGTCCACGGGGAAAATGAAACACGAAAAGTTCCCAAGTGCACTTTCGTGTAATAATCACATCATCAGGGGAGACACAAGAGAGAAATATAACAGTCAGTTGATATACATCGGAGAGTATATATGGATGTAAGTTCATTGAGCAGACGAAGCCGAACTGACGGAGTATATTCTCGTGTGTATGACGTGGGGGCTTGATGGTATGACGTGGGGGCTTGATGGTATGACGTGGGGGCCTGATGGTATGACGTGGGGGCTTGATGGTATGACGTGGGGGCTTGATGGTATGACGTGGGGGCCTGATGGTATAACGTGGGGGCTTGATGGTATGACGTGGGGGCCTGATGGTATGACGTAGGGGCCTGATGGTATGACGTGGGGGCTTGATGGTATGACGTGGGGGCCTGATGGTATGACGTGGGGGCTTGATGGTATGACGTGGGGGCTTGATGGTATGACGTGGGGGCTTGATGGTATGACGTGGGGGCTTGATGGTATGACGTGGGGGCTTGATGGTATGACGTGGGGGCCTGATGGTATGACGTGGGGGCCTGATGGTATGACGTGGGGGCTTGATGGTATGACGTGGGGGCTTGATGGTATGACGTGGGGGCCTGATGGTATGACGTGGGGGCTTGATGGTATGACGTGGGGGCTTGATGGTATGACGTGGGGGCCTGATGGTATGACGTGGGGGCTTGATGGTATGACGTGGGGGCTTGATGGTATGACGTGGGGGCTTGATGGTATGACGTGGGGGCCTGATGGTATAACGTGGGGGCTTGATGGTATGACGTGGGGGCCTGATGGTATGACGTAGGGGCCTGATGGTATGACGTGGGGGCTTGATGGTATGACGTGGGGGCCTGATGGTATGACGTGGGGGCCTGATGGTATGACGTGGGGGCTTGATGGTATGACGTGGGGGCTTGATGGTATGACGTGGGGGCTTGATGGTATGACGTGGGGGCCTGATGGTATGACGTAGGGGCCTGATGGTATGACGTGGGGGCCTGATGGTATGACGTAGGGGCTTGATGGTATGACGTGGGGGCTTGATGGTATGACGTGGGGGCCTGATGGTATGACGTGGGGGCCTGATGGTATGACGTAGGGGCTTGATGGTATGACGTGGGGGCTTGATGGTATGACGTGGGGGCCTGATGGTATGACGTGGGGGCTTGATGGTATGACGTGGGGGCCTGATGGTATGACGTGGGGGCCTGATGGTATGACGTAGGGGCCTGATGGTATGACGTGGGGGCCTGATGGTATGACGTGGGGGCCTGATGGTATGACGTGGGGGCCTGATGGTATGACGTGGGGGCCTGATGGTATGACGTGGGGGCCTGATGGTATGACGTGGGGGCCTGATGGTATGACGTGGGGGCCTGATGGTATGACGTGGGGGCCTGATGGTATGACGTAGGGGCCTGATGGTATGACGTGTCTGTGGTGATTGCGTATACTTCCTCCTTGAGAGTGACAGTGTAGTGATGATGGTGAGTGACAGTGATGAAGTGATAGTGAGTGACAATGATGAGATGATGGTGAGTGACAGTGTAGTGATGATGGTGAGTGACAGTGATGAAGTGATAGTGAGTGACAATGATGAGATGATGGTGAGTGACAGTGGAGTGATGATGGTGAGTGACAGTGATGAAGTGATAGTGAGTGACAATGATGAGATGATGGTGAGTGACAGTGTAGTGATGATGGTGAGTGACAGTGATGAAGTGATAGTGAGTGACAATGATGAGATGATGGTGAGTGACAGTGTAGTGATGATGGTGAGTGACAGTGATGAAGTGATAGTGAGTGACAATGATGAGATGATGGTGAGTGACAGTGGAGTGATGATGGTGAGTGACAGTGATGAAGTGATAGTGAGTGACAATGATGAGATGATGGTGAGTGACAGTGTAGTGATGATGGTGAGTGACAGTGATGAAGTGATAGTGAGTGACAATGATGAGATGATGGTGAGTGACAGTGTAGTGATGATGGTGAGTGACAGTGATGAAGTGATAGTGAGTGACAATGATGAGATGATGGTGAGTGACAGTGGAGTGATGATGGTGAGTGACAGTGATGAAGTGATAGTGAGTGACAATGATGAGATGATGGTGAGTGACAGTGTAGTGATGATGGTGAGTGACAGTGATGAAGTGATAGTGAGTGACAATGATGAGATGATGGTGAGTGACAGTGTAGTGATGATGGTGAGTGACAGTGATGAAGTGATAGTGAGTGACAATGATGAGATGATGGTGAGTGACAGTGGAGTGATGATGGTGAGTGACAGTGATGAAGTGATAGTGAGTGACAATGATGAGATGATGGTGAGTGACAGTGTAGTGATGATGGTGAGTGACAGTGATGAAGTGATAGTGAGTGACAATGATGAGATGATGGTGAGTGACAGTGTAGTGATGATGGTGAGTGACAGTGATGAAGTGATAGTGAGTGACAATGATGAGATGATGGTGAGTGACAGTGGAGTGATGATGGTGAGTGACAGTGATGAGATGATGGTGAGTGACAGCGATGAAGTGATAGTGAGTGACAATGATGAGATGATGGTGAGTGACAGTGTAGTGATGATGGTAAGTGTTAATGATGAAGTGATAGTTAGTGTCAGTGATGAAGTGATAGTGAGTGTCAGTGATGAAGTGATAGTGAGTGACAGTGTAGTGATGGTGAGTGACAGTGATGAGGTGATAGTGAGTGACAGTGTAGTGATGGTGAATGACAGTGATGCTCTGTTGCCAGACGATGGATGAGCAAGACAGCCACCACCCAGCCAGCCCCCACAGTGTGGCCCAAAACACCAGATCGGATCTTGAAACGAACGTACATTAACTTAAATCTCTTTTGGTACAGAGAATTTTATATATCATACTAGGCATGTCTATCCTTCCCTCTCATGTATATCTGACTGCATGTGTGACTTGAAGCATGAAGACTCAGAAGTGAATATATATATCGACAATGAGAGACAAGGAACATATATTTTTTTTTATATATTAACGTTGCCTCAGTAATGCATGACCCTTGTCTCTCTACATACATCCATATGTGTATATGTCAGCATGCAACACGATCATGTCTTATAATGCCTAAATGTGTATATTAAGAACCATGTGTATAGTTAGAATTTATATGGTTGTTTCGTGTGTCACTCTGTCTCTATGTTTGTATGTATGTGTTTGCGTGTGTGTATGTATGTATGTATTTGTTATTTTGTACATGTGTAATTTCGTATTTATGGTTCTTGTATGTATGTATGTATGTATGTATGTTGGTGACTGCACGCACGCGTGTGTTTTTGCGTGCGATTGTTGACGTGCACTTGCGTGTGTGTTTTGTATGTGTTGTGTGAACGTGTCTTTGTTGGTCAATGAATGTGTTTGTTTTTACTTACTGAGACTAGAATGTGTGCATGTCTTAGAATGTGTGCATGTGTGTGTGTGTGTGTATGTGTGTGTGAGAGAGAGAGAGAGAGAGAGAGAGAGAGAGAGAGAGAGAGAGAGAGAGAGAGAGAGAGAGAGAGAGTTATTCAATATCCTAATCCACATGTCTTCAATAATCTCTTCACCTATTCATAACACATGAATATAACCATTATGTCTATTTGAATGTATAAACCTCCTGTATACAGTATTTTGTCTAGTGTATTTACATCTAATTCATACAATTCCATTCTATTGAATTAAAATCTAATGTATTTTCTCGACATAGCTTCTTCTATGCTATATACTTTTCTGTGTTATTATGTTACCTCTTATTATGTTACCTATAATATATGTGTGTTTTCCTCTTCGTAAATGCCTGTTTTGCCTTTGTGGGAATACATATATATGTGTTACTAGCATTTCACATTACCTTAATTAGCTCCCCTTCTGCTAGAAGCCATCTTAGTACTATGGAATACACGTCTATGCAAATTACTGGATTAAATAGACTTGGTAATTAAGCCAGGGATCCTCATAGTCCATCAAACGTAATGAAAATATATGGAGATACACGGTATTAATTTGATAACGATTTGACTGCTAGTTGGGGCTAAGACAGAAGCTGTGATTGGTCAGAATTTTTTTACATGGGCGGAGTCTCGGGAGACCAGCCAATAAAGGCCATATTAAGATAACTTTATTGTCAAATTTTTTTTAGTCATTTGAGGAATACGTAATTTCTAAGTAGATTTAAGTAGTTAGAGTAATTGATTACTCGTGTTTCTAATTGGGTAATTAGTCCTTCATTTATTACCATTGGTTATTTTACTGTGTATGAAACCAGTCTATATTGGCTGTAGGGAAGGTAATAATTGCATAGTTTATCACTTGTTGTTCGTTCAGTTATCTGGCGTTGGTAATTATAACTAATAACGTCCCTGTGATGAAGTTATAACACGTAATTAACGTGTTTCATAATAACAGTTATTGGTGTTTTATGGCAACACTAATGATGTTAAATGGAGAATTAAATTGACTCATGTATATGTATAGTTATGTAATATATGCGGTAATAATGTATTCTTAATAATCATGATTGGACACACGTGTACCTTAATTAACTCGTCGGTAATTTATCCCCTTAATTACTCTAAAATAGGTGGAAAACGACCATTAAAGATATTGAGTTGAGTAGCGTAAACAACGCACAACCCTCGCTTTTGATATTACCATATTGTCTTCAATTCTTCCTCTAAGCGAACATGGACGTATTTAACGCATGATTCGTTACATTATATTCGTAAACTGATTCACATGTTTATAGATGCGGTTCAAACTACAGTGAATGTTTATATTCCAAACACAAGCTTGGAGAGTGTTTATATTTGGCGAGGCCCAAAACATATTAGTGTTGGTAAATTCATCGTAAAATTGGCAGTATTATCATGTGTTTCAGAATGCTTGGGACTTATTCAGAAATACTTAACTCGGGTATTTGAGGGAGAACGCGTTTAGAATTTCGTACAGTGAAATAAACGCATGTAAAGACTTGATAAATTTTTTTTATCCTTTATATTTTTTATGTATATATATATATATACTGCTTAATTTCAGTAAGATTAGCCGTGAAATAGACGTGATGTAATGTAAATTGGACCAGTGAACGTTGCAATGTGGAGAAAGAATAGACTGTATTGACCATTGCCATGTCTTCCCTTAGCGACAGGAAGGGTATAATAGCTTTTCAATAATCTACTATTTACACCATCCCTCCTATAACCTTTTTTCTTTATCTAACTAGCATTACAATTAGTTAGTATTACCTTCAGAAAAAAATAACCTTTTTAATATAAGCTTCTTTTCTTCTTTGTTTACCCTATCTCAAAATGCTTAGAATTTACCTTAAGAAAAGATAACCTTTTCTTTTCTTCTTTGTTTACCCTATCTCAAAATGCTTAGAATTTACCTTAAGAAAAGATAACCTTTTCTTTTCTTCTTTGTTTACCCTATCTCAAAATGCTTAGAATTTACCTTAAGAAAAGATAACCTTTTTAATATAAGCTTCTTTTCTTCTTTTTTTACCCTATCTTAAAATGCTTAGAATTTACCTTAAGAAAAATAATAACCTTTTCTTTTCTTCTTTGTTTACCCTATCTCAAAATGCTTAGAATTTACCTTAAGAAAAGATAACCTTTTCTTTTCTTCTTTGTTTACCCCATCTCAAAATGCTTAGAATTTACCTTAAGAAAAGATTAACCTTTTTAATATAAGCTTCTTTTCTTTTCTTACCCTATCTTAAAATGCTTAGAATTTACACCAAGGTTTGGGTCGTGATGTGCTTAAAAGAAAATAGATTTTTCCCCCCTTAACTTTCTCGTAAACTAGACTGATACACTTTCCTTCTAACTCTGTGCATGAACCACAGTTGCCCAGAGACCTGATGACGTCTCTCTCTCTGTCTCTCTTTTTCTCTCATGCCGACTGAACCATCCATTCACTACGTGTCTAACCCAAACTAAAAACCTTCTTTGGCTAATTTCAGACCTTCGTCCAAGTCTGCGCTCCAACGGTAAGGTCCCGTCCATGGTTCTAGCGGCACGTGCACTTTGAAGTTCAATGTTTGACGCTTAAATAAATGCTCAGTCTGGATGAAGTGCGCTTAATGCTCAGTCTGGATGAAGTGCGCTTTTAAAGTAAATGCTCAGTCTGGATGAAGTGCGCTTAATGCTCAGTCTGGATGAAGTGCGCTTAATGCTCAGTCTGGATGAAGTGCGCTTAATGCTCAGTCTGGATGAAGTGCGCTTTTAATGTAAATGCTCAGTCTGGATGAAATGCACTTAGATAAATGCTCTGTGTGGATGAAAGGCACTTAAATAATGCTCTTTGAGGATGAAATGCACTTAAATAGATGCTCAGTGAGGATAAAATGCGCTTAAAGTAATGCTCAGTGTGGATGAAATGCGCTTTTAAAGTAATGCTCAGTGTGGATGAAATGCGCTTAGATAAATGCTTAGTGTGTATGAAGTGCGCTTAAAGTATTGCTCAGTGTGGATGAAATACACTTAAAGTAATGCTCAGAGAGGATAAAATGCGCTTAAAGTAATGCTCTGTGGATGAAGTGCGCTTAAAGCAATGCCCAGTGTGGATGAAATGCGCTTAAAGTAATGCTCAGTGTGGATGAAATGCACTTAAATTAATGCTTAAAGTGGATGAAACGTACTTAAATGAATGCTCTGTGTGGATGAAATGAACTTAAATGAATGCACAGTGTGGATGAAATGAACTTAGATGAATGCACAGTGTGGATGAAATACACTTTAAATAAATGGTAAGTGTGGATGAAATACACATTAGATAAATGCTCAGTGTGGATGAAAAACACTTTCAATAAATGCTCAGTGTGGATGAAATACATTGTATTGTGGTCTTGTAGGGTTGTGGCGATGTTTTGAGTTTCTTTTCTTGTTTTCTGTAAGATGTTGTTTACGAGTGAGATGTCCATTATGATGCTGTTGCCTACGTGGGAGACCAAGACCTTTGTTTTGAGGTGTTAAACGAGGACTGAATGATGTTGTAGTGGTCGTTAGAGATGTAGTTCATGTTGTGGTGAAGTTCACAACCTCCACGTTAGCAGAGGGACTTGTACACGACATCAGTCGCTTGTTGTGGGTAATAACCCCTTACCCTTCCATTGGCTCACTCATTATGTTAAATGGGTAGTTATGCATCAGTGTGTGTGTGGAAATGATTTTTACCCCGTAAGGTTGTATGGTGGTTGTGTTTCGAGTGAGAGGTAGGTAGGGAGAGAGAGAGAGAGAGAGAGAGAGAGAGAGAGAGAGAGAGAGAGGGGGGGCTGGTTGTCTGAGAGAGAGAGAGAGAGAGAGAGAGAGAGAGAGAGAGAGAGAGAGAGAGAGAGAGAGAGAGAGAGAGAGAGACTGGTTGTCTGGGTGGAACTTGTATGTGGAGATGTGTTCTCTGTGCATTAATGTGTAGTTCTCTTGTATGTCAAGCCTTTAAAGTAAGGCTGTAGATGTCTTGTTTTACGTTAAGACTTTTAAAATCATTTATTGTTTTAAAAACGTTTAGTTTAACAAAAAAAACGTTTACTGCTTTAAAAACGTTTACTGCTTTAAAAGCGTTTACTGTTTTAAAAACGTTCACTGCTT
>NC_092278.1:19247356-19254856 GCF_036320965.1 Panulirus ornatus
GAAGGGATGAGCGTCAAGGTGATGATCGAGAAAGAAAGAAAGAAAGATGTGTTTCCAGTCCAATATGAATGGGGTCAATATTCTTTAGAACGATGATAGATATGCTTATTATTATACCATTAAGACTGGATATGTTCGACCATATCTACCGTGTCTTGGCTTGCTTGCTCCTTGAGCACGACGGTACGAGCCCTTGAAGGGGTTACGGAGGTGGGGGGGAAGGGGGAAGGGGTCCTCTACTCAAAGGCCCTGGGTATGAGTCAAAGGCCCTGGGCTGTCATACCCAAGGGCTGTCATACCCAAAGACCCTGGGCTGTCATATCCAAGGGCTGTCATACCCAAAGGCCCTGGGCTGTCATAGCCAAGGGCTGTCATACCCAAAGGCCCTGGGCTGTCATAGCCAAGGGCTGTCATACCCAAAGGCCCTGGGCTGTCATATCCAAGGGCTGTCATACCCAAAGGCCCTGGGCTGTCGTATCCAAGGGCTGTCATACCCAAAGGCCCTGGGCTGTCATACCCAAAGGCTGTCATACCCAAAGGCCCTGGGCTGTCATACCCAAGGGCTGTCATACCCAAAGGCCCTGGGCTGTCATATCCAAGGGCTGTCATACCCAAAGGCCCTGGGCTGTCATATCCAAAGGCTGTCATACCCAAAGGCCCTGGGCTGTCATATCCAAAGGCTGTCATACCCAAAGGCCCTGGGCTGTCATACCCAAGGGCTGTCATACCCAAAGGCCCTGGGCTGTCATAACCAAAGGCTGTCATACCCAAAGGCCCTGGGCTGTCGTACTCAAGGGATGGTCGACCCTTCTGTACTCAAAAGGTCAAGTAAACTATATATTCGTATGGCAGTCACGCCGTTTGGCCCCTGCCACATTTTCTGTTGTTTATATGTGTTGTTTTTGTGAGGCGTATGTGGAAAAACGACGGGTGGCCTTGCACACACACACACACACGCACACACACACACACACACACACACACACAGCCATTCGCTACACACCTGACTTAATCCAAACGTAGCATGTGTGTGTGTGTGTGTGTGTGTGTGTGTGTCACGGGAGACGTGTGTGATGCGCTGCCTCGCGGGAATTTGAATTATTTGAGTCCCACCGAAAAAAAAAAAATAGAAAAAGAAAACGCGTCCGCGGGTTGCCAGCAATACTCCCCCCCTCCGTCAACACATGGTGAGGTTTTGAAGGGATTTTAAATGTTTTGTTTTACTGATTGATTATAATTTTCACCTGTACAAAGCGGTTTTAGAAAAGACTGTTTACACATTATTAGTAGAGATTAGTAAAATGATTTAGTTTTGATTATAATTGGCAGTTTGGTTTAAGACCAGGGAATTGATTTCAGTTCTAAACAGTTGTTAGGTAGTTTAGAACCAGAGAGGTAAGGGTAATTGGAGGTCAGATCAACGATGTCTTTTAGTCCAAATAGTCCATTCCCGTATGGTTGAAAGACAACCAGTTGTGTTGTTAAGTGCCGTGTGGAGGTGTGTTTCGTCGCCATACGTCATCCAGGAAGGCCTGGGTAACGAAGGCAAGTGATGATGTGGTGATGGTGATGAGGTGATGGTGATGATGGTGATGGTGAGCAGAGGAGGGTCATGTTGAAGCCGTGCCAGATCCCTCCTCTCATTACATTACTCACCTCGTTTTCTTTGAGCCGCACTTGGCAAGGGCATTTCGTAGTGGGGGGTTGGAGGGATGGATGGAGGCTCCTCCACCTCCACTAGGGGCTGGGTGGGGTGGAGGGGGGATTTGGGGCCCCTGCGGGTTGGGCCAGGGGTTGAATGGGGGGGGGTTTTTGGGGGCCCCTGCCTTTCTACGGCTTATGTTGCGTAACAATAACTCGTTGTTTACCTTTTGCCATAACTATAGGCTCGGGGTTCAGGAAGAGAAGGAGGAGGAGGAGAAGAAATTATCGTACGGTATAATTCACTCTGTCTGTGGGTATGATCACCATGGTGGGAGTGTGGGATGGGGGGAGTACGTATAGCTGTGGGCACCGATTTGGACGTTGGTGGAGGAGGCGGTGTGAGGAGCGACCATGGGTGGGGGTTAAAAAAGGTGGCGTTACGCGGTGGACATGTGAGTTGAGGGAGAAGGAGAGAGAGAGAGAGAGAGAGAGAGAGAGAGAGAGAGAGAGAGAGAGAGAGAGAGAGAGAGAGAAGGGGTGAGATTTCCCTGGTCACTCCAGCCTTGTGGGACGCCAGGGAGGTGTTAGGCAAAACCCCCTTTTTTTTTTGCCGTGGAAGACCCACCGTTCGAGCTTCGAGAGTCCCTCGCGCGGGGGTTTTGTCAAAGTTTATACAAGTCCCCTTTTCAAGAAGGCCGTCCTTAGATAGCGCTGTCAACTTCTGCGCCACCTTCAGCAGGTCTGTTGATGTACCGCAGGAGGAGGAGGAGGAGGAGGAGCACGGGACGACGACGCCACCACCGTTTTACCTTGAGCGCAGCCAAGATGTGACGCCACACATCTGGTATTGCGTGTATTTCGCCTGTAATCCCCAGTGGATGGCGAGGCGTCGACCATGCTGACGCCCCGGAATGCATTACATTACAGCTGGTTATTGCCCCGCTTATCTTCACCTAACCCCCCCCCTTCCTCAGAAGGAAAATGTGACCAGGGTAGACTTAGCTTCCCGACAGGCGTCTGGTCCCATGTATTTGTTGTACTCAGCGACACACACACACACACGCGCGAGACCCTGGTAGCCCAATGGGGGCGAAGGGACTGTCAAGCCAATGGCTCAGTGTCTCCCCCTTATATACTCAACCTCACTGTAAGAGATTATGCAACAGTTATTAACCAAATGTTTATTGTGTGAACCAAGCAACTAGCAGGCCGTTTTCTATGCTGTGTGTGTATGTGAGTGTATGTGTGTGTGTGTGTGTGTCTGGCAGTGGCCTCGGTGGGGTGTAAGGGGGAAGGGGACGAGCCCTTCGTGTCATATTGTTGGCAGTGTTCCTTCACGTAGTGGCTTGTTTACTGGTGTTACGCTCCTTGCCACTTATCCCGCCCCCTTTGCTGCTCCTGCTGCTGCTCCTGCCGCCCCTGGGATCTCTCCTGCAACTGTGGCCTTCTCCTTCCCTTCCCTTTCCCCAAACCCCCTATCCCTTGCAGCTCTTCATCCCCCCCCCGCAGCAGCAGTAGCAGCGTGCGTGTGAGAGAGACCCAACACACGCCTGTCGCAGCTTCCACCTTCGCTTGCTGCTGCTGCTGCTGCTGGAGTAGCTGAGGCAGAGAGGAGGTCTTCGTCAGCGGCTCGGAGGCGGACGGGCCGATGTTCCCGACGCTACAGACGTACCAGATGTACCATGAACCACACCATCCTCACAGACACGGGTAAGGAGGAGTGGACGAATGACCCAGACCGTACTGTGTGCTCTGTCTGTGTGTCTCTCTCTACGTCTGTGACCCAGACCGTACTGTGGTCTGTCTGTGTCGCTTCGATCCGTCCTTGCTGGGTGTGTTTCCACAAGACCTCGGAGGTGCCAGTGCGCCCTCCATCTGTTGTCGCATTTTGCGTGGTGCTGCTGCTACTATCCCTCTCTCCCTGGGTCATTTCGTCCAAGATTCTCCCACACGGAGATAATGATGATGGTGTGTGTGTGAGTTATAAACAACCTCCACTCCCTCTCCGGTACTTTGAGAGTAGCAAATACCCAGTGAGGGAGATGGAAGAGTCGTTCGTTCCAGTTTCCAGAATGGTTTGGTTCCAGTACCTGTTGCGCTGGAAACCTCCCTCCTCCCCCTTGATATTGGCAAACATACAGCGTCTCGTGGAAGACGTGGAGGGAAAAATACGATTACCTCCAACGGATCTGGTGAGCCAATGTGTGTGTTTATTACCTTTGGGTATTGATGTCTCTTCCTGTGTGTATCTTCACTTTCGCGTTGGATGCGTCGACGTTCGTGTAGGCCATTCTTGCGTTCGTGTTGGCGATTTTCTCCTTCATTCGTGAGTTCGTTGTGGTCACACGGTATTCCGCTGAGGAGTGAGTCAGCGGAACTCTCAGCTCTCCTGAACGCTCATGGTAAATTGGAGTGTGGTAGAGGACCAAGGCTCCTCTCCTTCGTGGCGCCCAATTATGCTTTTCTGACGATAGATGTCAGTACTGACACAAGACAGCCTCGAGCGAAGACACCCGCTGACGTTTAAGTGTGCCAGCGAACAAGTGTAGGAAAGACAAGGAATGAATTGCCTCCTTGCCCTGTCGATGGAGCTGAGGGGGGATTTAGTATTCATACTGTAGTGTTGTTCACGATTCTTTGACCTGATCTTAGGGTTGTGGTCTGTGGCTTTGTGTGACCCTGTGGTGACCTGTTGTGGTTCGGTTGTGGTCTGTGGCTTTGTGTGATTCTGTGGTGACCTGTTGTGGTTCGGTTTTGGTCTGTGGTTTTGTGTGACCCTGTGGTGACCTGTTGTGGTTCGGTTGTGGTCTGCGGCTTTGTGTGACCCTGTGGTGACCTGTTGTGGTTCGGTTGTGGTCTGTGGCTTTGTGTGACCCTGTGGTGACCTGTTGTGGTTCGGTTGTGGTCTGCGGCTTCGTGTGACCCTGTGGTGACCTGTTGTGGTTCGGTTGTGGTCTGCGGCTTTGTGTGACCCTGTGGTGACCTGTTGTGGTTCGGTTGTGGTCTGCGGCTTCGTGTGACCCAGTATGTACCTCGTTAGGGGGGTCTTAAAAAGTCGTCTGGTGCTGCGTTCGTTCATGGCCTCCCCGTTATCAGGGGATCGAAACCCCCCTCCCCCTTGCTAGTACCAACCACATCAACAGTACCTGGACTTCTACACTCCTAGTACCTCGTCCACACGACCAGGAGGCCCACACTCTGACGTCAGTGCTACAGCCACCACACCCACGTATTTGCCACGCCTACATATGTTCCACGCCCACGTCGGTGTCAGGCCCCACATCAGTGCCAACATGTCTTCTTCATCATCGTCAGGAAATGTGTGTTGCTTTCCTTCAAGATGCCAATCATCTCGTCCAGTTATCCCGAGTGTTGATACAAATATGATGGTTGGCGGGACAGACTCCAGCGGTCTGTAGATAAGAACCAACTCCAACAGTTGTCTTAAAATTAGACAAAGGACGTCTCACACCTACGCAAGATGACCAGCTAGCCAGCCAGTAGGATTTCCCTCTTAGATATTTGAATGCCATTGAGGATGTCTTCTTGTCTCGAAGTCTCCGCCATTTAACAGCCACTTACAGCCTCTTTGCAAGCCGGTTTTAACACAATCCCTTGGTCTGTGGCGTCCGCTCCCCACGTATTTTCAATAGGGACTAAAAGTATGTTATGTTGGGGACTGTACTTGAGAATGCATCGAAGGAGGAACATCGCTAAATGCCATGTTGGACTCGGGTTTAAGACAATAGGTGGTGGTGTCTGGCGTGAAGCTAAGGCCACTGTCGCCACTCCGACCAGCACCAAGTTAGCCACAAGTCACGGAGGAAGCTTCCTGTACAAGTCACACCAAACCCCGAAGAGTTGCAGGAGTCATTTCGAAGCCAAAGAAAAAAAGATCAACTGAAGAAAGAGATTAGTTTACCGCACGCCTTGAGCGGATGCCTTTGTACCCTCATTTGAACCTTGTCCTTCCACAGCTTAAGAATAATACGCTGCCACACGTCACTTACGAGAACCTGCTGTGACCGTAAAAGAAAAAGAAGAAAAAAGGTTTTAGCGCAAATAAACAGCGTAGTACAAAGGACGGTCACCAGGTGGCCTCGCGCGTCTCGTCCCATCCTGTCAGAGTGATCGTGTGATCAGAGGGGCAAAATCTTGAGCACGATAGAATAAAATAGTCACCACTTTATGACGGCAGAGAAGAAGGCAGAGAGGAAGGCAGAGAGGAAGACGACTCAGAGCTTTAACGATGAAGGCTCGAGAGATGTGTTATCAGTCTCTGAAAACACAATGCAGAACCGCTGACGGTGAGCGGAGGTTTGGATGGGTTTACTGTAGCTGTCGTAAAGAGATAATAGACTGTAGGCTAAGGCAAGAGGCTGCTGGAGGGGTGTGGTGTGATGCTGGTCGTAGAAACTCGCGGGGGGGATCATAAATGCTCAAGGAAAGATATTATACTATACGCCTGGGTACTTATAAACTTTGTAAGTAATTGAAAGTATGGTTTTTGGGGAAAGATGATGTCGCCGCAAGTGTATGCAGGTTCCACGCGAGTTTGTGAGCGAGTGGAGAAGTTCCACGTCGTATAGGAGAATAAACCAGACATGTTTCATCATCACTATGTGTCTTGCACAACTGTTACTATATATGAGGCTGGAGTGAATCATTTTCCCTAGGTGACAGAGATGGATCGGCGCCTCGCAATCGCGCGCTGTGGATGATAGATGGGCGGGTTGGGTTTTCTTCTTACATGGTAAGTGCGCGTGATATATCATGGCTTCTAATGACACAGCTGCCTTTATGCCAGCCATGTATGTCCCATTTTCAAATCCTGAGAGATACGCCGACAGAAATGGTTGGAAGTTGGTTGAGGTTGGTGCAACGACCAGGCTTCCTTCTTTCGCTCCGTGTGTGTGTGTGTGTATGCGGGACATCGCGCCGTCAAATCCATACTAGAAGAAGGGCACCACCGCCTATTCTTTTTGACAGGCCCTTGGGACATCTCTCAAAGAGAGAGAGAGAGAGAGAGAGAGAGAGAGAGAGAGAGAGAGAGAGACATAAACCTGAGGTATAATACTTAGAGACCTCGGCACTTCAACGACTGGTCTTCTACGAAGGATATTGTGTCATTGTTGCGAGCGAAGCTGGTAGGAAACAGCGGGATTGTATAAGACTGGATCGTGTCGGCAGGAAAATGAAAAAAGCCAAGCCACTGCGGTGCCAGACGCCGTTCACTTGCTTGCAGTAATAAAAGGCTGGGGGGAAAATATAAAGATCTTCATGTGTATAGAAAATGGGAAACAAGATGATCTACAACTGACAACAAATATAGGGAATCGAATCAATATATCAAGATTGTAAATATTACAACCAAGAACACTTAATGGAATTGAAGCGATATATATATATATATATATATATATATATATATATATATATATATATATATATATATATATATATATATATATATATTGATTAAGAATACTTCCCACGTATTCCCTGCGTGTCGTGGAAGGCGACTAAAAGGGGAGGGAGCGGGGGGCTGGAAATCCTCCCCTCTCGTTTTTTGTTTTTCTTCTAATTTTCCAAAAGAAGGAACAGAGTGGGGCCAGGTGAGGATATTCCAAAAAAGGCCCAGTCCTCTGTTCTTAACGCTACCTCGCTAACGCGGAAAATGGCGAATAGTTTAAAAGAAAGAAAAAAGAATATATATATATATATATATATATATATATATATATATATATATATATATATATATATATATATACTAGACAATAATTCTTGATACTTCAAAGGGGTAAAAAAAATAGCTTAGAGAATGTTTCATGTGGTGCCAAGTGAAGTAAAAGA
>NC_092278.1:19259856-19267356 GCF_036320965.1 Panulirus ornatus
GTGGTACAACGCGGGTCGCACTGTACCATGCCTCGTGGTGGGATTCGAACTGGGCTATCTAATGGGGTGATGATTAAGGTCTTAATGAATGTCATTTCCTTTACTGATATTCGATTTGTCGTAATGACCACATTCAGGTCGTTAGAAGGTGTGTGTGTGTGAGATGTTACCCCCAGGGGGGGTGTCTTGGTTGAACCTAATCACCCCCAAAGCATGTACACCTTCACACATTAGAAAAATGATGATGGATGGTGTCAGTGAGAATGTGAATAGTGATGCATTATGTTGAACCTTCATGAGGGTTCGAACCCTGGTGTCTCCTTCCTACCACCTAGGAACACCCTATGACCACCCTCTCGATGTATGCTACACCATCTGTGTAGTGATGGTGTATTTTTTTTGTTTTTGTTTTTTTTGTCCCTGATTGTGTTATTTGGTTTTGATTTGACTTTTTTTTTGTCCCTGGTTGTGTTATTTGGTTTTGTTTTGACGTTTTTTTTTGTCCCTGATTGCGTTATTTGGTTTTGCTTTGATTTTTTTTTGTCCTTGATTGGATTATTTGGTTTTGTTTTGACGTTTTTTTGTCCCTGATTGCGTTATTTGGTTTTGTTTTGACGTTTTTTTGTCCCTGATTGTGTTATTTGGTTTCGTTTTCCTTGCGAATATTTCGTCATTCGTTTGGTCCAGATTTGTTGTCCATTCATAGATTTAACTTGGTCGATGGTTCTCGTATGTACTTTCATGTCCTTATGTGTCCTTGTCGCCATGTTCTTGTTGCCATGTCCATGTTTGTGTCCTTGTCGCCAAGTCCATGTTGTGTCCTTGCTTGTTCTTACGGCCGTGTCCTTGTTGCCATGTTCTTGTGGCCGTGTCCTTGTTCCGATTTACGCAGGGTGGGTGTTGTGGTGCGTATGGCCGTGTCCTTGTTCCGGTTTACGCACGGTGTGTGTTGCGGTGCGCGTACCTAAGTTATCCTGCGTCCTTGTGAGGCGTCAGGGACGTGGTGCGTCGTCCGTAGTGGTCCGTGGTGGTCCGTCCGTGGTCCACCAGGCCACACGGTGTTGCCAGACACACACTCTCATGCACAGTGTCTGCCACACCCTCCCCTTCCCTTGGACACGCTACCCAGGATGTGTGTGTGTGTGTGTGTGTGACCTTACACACACACACACACACACACACACACACACACACACACACTCTCTCTCTCTCTCTCTCTCTCTCTCTCTCTCTCTCTCTCTCTCTCTCTCTCGGTGCACGCCTGCCCAAGGTTTGACACAGGGAGGGAGGGAGGGATGGATTAGGGGGGGAGGGTCATGAGGTCCAGCAGACTCTTGCTCGTGTGTGTGTGTGTGTCGCCTGGCCTTCCCTGGCTGGGTCTATGTTTGTTTGGGTTGAGCGAAGCAGATTAACCCCATCCCCTCCTCTTTTCTATATATATATATATATATATATATATATATATATATATATATATAGCCAGGCATGATACAATATGAGACATTGGCTCCTGTCTCTCTCTCTCTCTAAAGGTGTTTTCCTCTCTCGTAATCTCTCTCTCTCGCTCCGTCAACTCCTGATGTCTCATAAGTGTGTGAGGGAGGAGAAGGGCTTCTCGTGAGGGAATTCATGAAACCAGCGCCTCATACTGGGTCTTGGGCGCCTGCAACGCTGCGCTAGCAGGGTTGCCCTGCAATCCTGCAGTAGTTGCGTGTCATGTAGTGTCGTGTGAAGTGGATGTGAGACGGTGAAGGGGGTCTGATGGTGAAAGGGTTGTGGGATGGTGAAGGGGTTATGGGACGTTGAAGGGGTTGTGGGACGGTGAAGGGGTTGTGGGACGCTCAAGGGGTTGTGGGACGGTGAAGGGGTTGTAGGGCGGTGAAGGGGTTGTGGGACGTTGAAGGGGTTGTGGGGCGGTCAAGGGGTTGTGGGACGGTGAAGGGGTTGTGGGATGGTGAAGGGGTTGTGGGACGTTGAAGGGGTTGTGGGACGCTCAAGGGGTTGTGGGACGGTGAAGAGGTTGTAGGGCGGTGAAGGGGTTGTGGGGCGGTGAAGGGGTTGTGGGGCGTCCACATCTTGCTTTTCTAGACAACCTTAAGCAATTGATAACATCTTGATTTCACTTGTATGTCCTCAGCATTACACATCCCCGTGAATGTGGAGTGAGGGACGTAGTTCACTGTGGTGGTGTGCATGAAGGAGTGTGGCGATAGAGGAAGGGCTGAGGGCTGTGCTGTGCCAAGAGCAATATTGGGGAAAATATGGTAATGCCTGTTGTTGCTGTTGCCCCCCGTATATCACTGGTGTTGAAGTCTTTTTTTTTTTCACAAAGATGGAAGAGAAAGAGGAGGAGGAGGAGGAGGTGGTGGTTGTTGTGGGGTCAGAGGAGGAAGAGGAGGAGGAGGTGGAGGTGGCTGTTGTGGGATGGTCTCTCTCTCTCTCTCTCTCTCTCTCTCTCTCTCTCTCTCTCTCTCTCTCTCTCTCTCTCTCTCTCTCTCTCTGCCAGCCAGTCGACTGCATGGATCTCTAGCGCCTCGCCCTTGTGAACCTTTGCGAGGTATTGATGTCACGGTGTTGAGTGCTGCCTTCGCCCACGGGCGGGGCGCGGCGGGGCGGGGCGGGGGAGGTTCTTCTGATGTTGACCTGCAAATCGCCTATGTGTGTGTTACAGGCATCTCTCCCAGGGCGTCACACTGCGTTACAGGGACACCAGCGCGTCACGCGACATCACATAGCAGCAGCAGCGGGACCTGCGATGGAAAAAAAATGAGAACGCGTGAGAGGGCGTGAATCACGCGTCGGACTTTGATGATCGTAAATTAGGAATTGATATGATTAGAGACGGAATCTATTACCCCCACTCTCACCCACCACCACCTGCCACCTCCTGCTTTCCCTCCTCCGTGTCTCTTGCGCCTGAACCACCACCTCTGTCATCAACAGACGAGTCTGCATTGCCGTTCGCGTGGATGTCTCGCCCAGATACGATGGAGCGAGACTGCCTCTCCACGTTCAGTTGGCACATGATGTATTGCCCTGTCACGAAGAACAACTCGTAGTGTTGCTGGTGTTGTATTTTTTTCCCCCCCCTGCTGTATCTGTTGTATATGACTGTAACCCCCCGTTTGATCCGCTGCTCTGTGAAGCCGAAAGCCGTCTAGGGATGAGCGGGTGTATGAGTTATCGGCCCGGGTGTGTGTGGAGGGTGTGTGTAGGTAGGTAGGCGTTGGGGGAAAGGATGGATGGGTTGGGGTGTGTTGGGTGCCCAATGGCACAGAAGAAACACACACACACGAGAGAAATAACTGTATAGAAGCATGAGAGGTGAGGGAGATGAGAGGCTGGGCTGTCCATACACACACACACACACACACACACACACACACACAGACACACACACACACACTGGGGGGTGTGTGTGTGTGAGGGAAGGAGGGATGTGATTTGAATGCTTCCTTCGTTGCGTGAAAGAAGATTGAAGGCTGCCGCTGTTGCATCCGCAATTGGGGGGGGGGGTTAGGATGTAGAGAGAGAGAGAGAGAGAGAGAGAGAGAGAGAGAGAGAGAGAGAGAGAGAGAGAGAGAGAGAGAGAGCGATGCAGCAAAGCTTGGCACCAGCCAGTAAGATGTCATCTTGGCACTTGGCAGCTGTAGCTGGTGAGGAAACTTTTTTTTATTTTTTTTTTTCCCCTTTCCTTCCGCTGGTGCTGCTGGTGTGGGTGACCCACATGTTGTTGTTGTTGTTGTTGTTGATGTTGCTGTTGTTGTTGTTGTTGTTGACGTCAGCTTACGCCACTCGGAGGGGGGTTCGCCCCCCCCCCATCCCGACGTGTCTGGGTTTGTTAGATTAACGTATTGTGTCGCTTAGCATTTTCTGTTGTTTATGATTTTGTGGGGGGGTGAATTGCTTCTCTCTCTCTCTCTCTCTCTCTCTCTCTCTCTCTCTCTCTCTCTCTCTCTCTCTCTCTCTCTCTCTCGCTGTAACTTGCCTGGGGACGTGTGCAGGGAGGGAGACAGTGAGTCGACAGTCTCAAAGACCATCCCGCAGTCCCACACCTCCATCTCTACGTGGTGATGGAGAGAGAGAAGGAGAGAGAGAGAGAGAGAGAGAGAGAGAGAGAGAGAGAGAGAGAGAGAGAGAGAGAGAGAGAGTATATCTGTAAGATCTACTGGAGAGAAAGAGAGAGGGGGGTGGAAAAAATAGGGCCATTTAGATAACCACAGTAAAGAAATATAGAGTTAGGTACAGATAAAAGAGAAATATAGAGGAAGATATATAGGAAGGAAGGGGGGAAAAGGGAGAGAAAGGGAGGAGGGGGTCATAAACAATGGGGGTTATCTCCCACCTTCCCCCCCTTTCCATAGGACAAACGCCCCCTCTATATCATCGAAAATGAGTGATCTTTTTGAAAGGTTGCGTCCACCTCCCATTCTCTTTGTCTCAGGGCTGGGCCCACATTTAGTGCCCTCATAAAGTACATTGTAATCATCGGTGTGTGTGTGTGTGTGTGTGTATTACGGAAGCCATCCACACACACACACACACACACACACACACGCTGCTGCTCCTGTCGAGGAAGAGATGAGGAGGAGGAGGAGGAAGAAGAGGAGGAGGATTAGGAGGAGAAGGAAGAAGAGGAGGAGGATTCGGAGGTGGAGGAAGAAGAGGAGGAGGATTAGGAGGAGGAGGAAGAAGAGGAGGAGGATTAGGAGGAGGAGGAAGAAGAGGAGGAGGAAGAAGAGGAGGAGGAGGAGGAGGAGGAAGAAGAGGAGGAGGATTCGGAAGAGGAGGAATAAGAGGAGGAGGATTCGGAGGAGGAAAAAGAGGAGGATTCGGAAGAGGAGGAAGAAGAGGAGGAGGAGGAAGAAGAGGAGGAGGAGGAGGATACGGAAGAGGAGGAAGAAGAAGAAGAAGAGGAAGTGCAAGACTGATAATCATAACTCACGAAGAAGTTGAACCATCTTCCCCTCCCTGGGATGTGGAGGAGGATGGAGAAGTTTGTGAGGTAGAGAGGGAAATGATTACCTCATATTTAAGGAATGGTTTGAGGTCGTGTGTTCTGACCGCACTGCAGATAGTGGCTCCTGTGCTATGTATAGCCTGCCTATCTATGTCTGTATGTATGTGTGATCTGTGCTCCTTACGTTCATGTATGTATGTGTGTTCTGTGCTCCTTACATTCAGTGTTCTGTGCTCCTTACATTCATGTATGTATGTGTGTTCTGTGCTCCTTACATTCATGTATGTATGTGTGTTCTGTGTTCCTTACATTCAGTGTTCTGTGTTCCTTACATTCATGTATGTATGTGTGTTCTGTGCTCCTTACATTCAGTGTTCTGTGCTCCTTACATTCATGTATGTATGTGTGTTCTGTGTTCCTTACATTCATGTATGTATGTGTGTTCTGTGTTCCTTACATTCATGTATTTATGTGTGTTCTGTGCTCCTTACATGTCTGTATGTATGTGTGTTCTGTGCTCCTTACATTCAGTGTTCTGTGTTCCTTACATTCATGTATGTATGTGTGTTCTGTGGTCCTTACGTTCATGTATGTATGTGTGATCTGTGCTCCTTACGTTCATGTATGTATGTGTGTTCTGTGCTCCTTACATTCAGTGTTCTGTGTTCCTTACATTCATGTATGTATGTGTGTTCTGTGGTCCTTACATGTCTGTATGTATGTGTGTTCTGTGTTCCTTACATTCATGTATGTTGTGTGTTCTGTGCTCCTTACATGTCTGTATGTATGTGTGTTCTGTGCTCCTTACATTCATGTATGTATGTGTGTTCTGTGCTCCTTACATGTCTGTATGTATGTGTGTTCTGTGTTCCTTACATGCCTGTGTGTTCTGTGCTCCTTACATTCATGTATGTATGTGTGTTCTATGCTCCTTACATTCATGTATGTATGTATGTGTGTTCTGTGCTCCTTACATTCATGTATGTATGTGTGTTCTATGCTCCTTACATTCATGTATGTATGTGTGATCTGTGTTCCTTACATTCATGTATGTATGTGTGTTCTGTGCTCCTTACATTCATGCATGTATGTGTGTTCTGTGTTCCTTACATTCATGTATGTATGTGTGTTCTGTGCTCCTTACATTCATGTATGTATGTGTGTTCTGTGTTCCTTACATTCATGTATGTATGTGTGTTCTGTGCTCCTTACATTCATGTATGTATGTGTGTTCTGTGCTCCTTACATTCATGTATGTATGTGTGTTCTGTGCTCCTTACATTCATGTATGTATGTGTGTTCTGTGTTCCTTACATTCATGTATGTATGTGTGTTCTGTGCTCCTTACATTCATGTATGTATGTGTGTTCTGTGTTCCTTACATTCATGTATGTATGTGTGTTCTGTGCTCCTTACATTCATGTATGTATGTGTGTTCTGTGCTCCGTACATTCATGTATGTATGTGTGTTCTGTGCTCCTTACATTCATGTATGTATGTGTGTTCTGTGTTCCTTACATTTATGTATGTATGTGTGTTCTGTGCTCCTTACATTCATGTATGTATGTGTGTTCTGTGTTCCTTACATTCATGTATGTATGTGTGTTCTGTGCTCCTTACATTCATGTATGTATGTGTGTTCTGTGCTCCTTACATTCATGTATGTATGTGTGTTCTGTGTTCCTTACATTCATGTATGTATGTGTGTTCTGTGCTCCTTACATTCATGTATGTATGTGTGTTCTGTGCTCCTTACATTCATGTATGTATGTGTGTTCTGTGCTCCTTACATTCATGTATGTATGTGTGTTCTGTGCTCCTTACATTCATGTATGTATGTGTGTTCTGTGCTCCTTACATTCATGTATGTATGTGTGTTCTGTGTTCCTTACATTCATGTATGTATGTGTGTTCTGTGCTCCTTACATTCATGTATGTATGTGTGTTCTGTGTTCCTTACATTCATGTATGTATGTGTGTTCTGTGCTCCTTACATTCATGTATGTATGTGTGTTCTGTGCTCCTTACATTCATGTATGTATGTGTGTTCTGTGGTCCTTACATTCACGTATGTATGTGTGTTCTGTGTTCCTTACATTCATGTATGTGTGTATGTGTTCTATGCTCCTTCCATGTCTTGTGTACATGTATGTGCCCTATGGTATGTCTTTTCCATACATACAACTGGATATTTAGATAAACATGTTAAATAGATAAATAAATACAGAATAGTTGATTGAACTCAAACAGTCATTTGGCTGAAAAATGCATAGTTAACTACATAATTGGGAAAGGGGGAAAGGGGGGTATAATACTAACGAGTCTTACAAAGCAAATTCTATGGTTGTTACATTATTCATATGGTGGTAATTAATCAAACATTACATCATGTAAAGTTACCTATTAGCTAAGTGGTAGTAGTATTGTGATGACGGGTATTATGTAATTAACGATGAAAATTGAGTGAGGGAATATATTCTTGATCACCTTCAGTTATGTAGTAGTTGATATAAACAAAACTAGGAAAACTTAGCTATTTG
>NC_092278.1:19269856-19297356 GCF_036320965.1 Panulirus ornatus
GGGCCATATTTTCGTCTGTTTCCTTGCGCTACCTCGCTAACGAGGGAAACAGCGACAAAGTATAATGAAATAATATATATATATATATATATATATATATATATATATATATATATATAATGTGTATATATAGACAGTGGATTCAGTCATGTATTTACATAGACACATGACATAATGATCAGAAAGACATATTTTTAATCGAACTTCAGTCATACAATAGATTCGTTTAAACCTCTTAAAAGAGTATTTTTAAACCGGATGTAATCACTGCTGATAAGCTAATCACGTTTCTGATGATGGTGCAAACTCGTTTTAACTTAACATTAGCATCGGGGAAAAAACTTAAAGAAAACTCGCTTACGAAGTGGTTGGGAAAACATAGTTTGGTTTCTCATGTGTGAGAGACACACGAATTTTATTTCTTTTTTTTACAGTATCATTACACCTCCTTTATATCTTTTTTTTATCGTAATTATAAATAAAAAGATCTCTTCGTTATGTAAGTATTAATGATAAACATGTTCTTCCATCTCTTGTTAAATGAAATGAATTATTTGTTTACTTGATGACTGTAAGGTACAATAAAACGATGGACATGTTTGAAATGGTTAATATTAAATAGATCGTTATCATAATTAACCTCATCTTCCATTTGTCACTAAATTACGCCCTGATTGTTTAGAGTCTAATCATTTTTGAGCAAAGTGATTCGCCATAGAGTTAAGGGAGCAGCTCTAATTGTGAATATATACCATTAAGACATTAACTTCTCGCTCTGGCTCGTTACAAAGGAGTCTATTTAACTTATGGCCTAATCTGCAGTTAACAATATTCTCGTCGTTTTCTCTGGACGGGAATAATACTATCCCATTTTCTTATAGTCTATATTTCCCATTTTCTGTGTTGAGTTTGTATACAGTAGCCGGCCGCAATGCAGCAACGTGGCACCGTGGGAGTGTCTCATTCACCGGAAGTTTCGTTAATTTTCGCTCGTTCGGAAACGCTTCATCTTCCCACCGCTCGCTTCCTGGTGTGGTCATGTGTGGCAAACGCATTTGGAAAGGACTTCAATTTAACAAGACTCGCTCATCTGGCGCCATTAACTCTCCACGGAGAAGGATTACGGTAGTAGAGGGATAGGAGTGTACACCTGGTGCTTGTGCTGTGTGGGAGAGAAGTGATGTGTACTAAAACGGATCATTTTCACTGTTCATTCTGGAGCCAGGGCCGAGTGGACTGGCTGGAATCAATACAGGAATACGAGGAGCAAACTTGGCGCCTTCCTAGAACCACGGCTGCCAGACGTATAAATATTGAGGCCTTCAAGGGATTTTTCTGGATGGGGACCCTTTATCAACTTAATTTTCCCGTTATATACATGATAATTAGTTTTATCCTTCTAAATAAGGTATTTATTGAGGATGTAGAGTCGGAAGAGGGATTTGCACACCGTAAGTATGTGAGTTTGAATTTGGTACGAGACGTTTTCCAGGGGCGAGTATGGAAACGATTACAACGTTGCAGTCAGTGAAGCTCTGGCGGCGAGGCACGTGGGACGTCTGATCCTGTTGTGCCATGCGCCCCCTGGCCCAGGTGACCACCGCTCCCTCAGCTCCCCTTCACCCACCCTGCTTGTAGCCCAAGCCCCTGGATCCTTCACGGCCTCTGTATCCTATAGAAGGATCGCTCGGCCTGTGTGATGTAGAGTATATAGTGGTTATACAAGTGTCATTCATTCCCGCAAAAAAAAAAAAATTAATTCATCACATTTATCATATACCATCTATATCTGAATACCAGTTGTTTACTAATTGTTGGACTTCTAAAACCAAAAAAAAACAAAGGAAACATAGTATTTTAGAGTGATTTAAGTGTTAATGCCTCAGCCATTATCATATTACTAATTGCATTTTAGACATACATAATTTACTATAATTTGTGGAACTCAGAAGTGATTTGCCAGTAATATTCTAGTGTTTTTTTTTTTTACATTTATTTACTTTAAACTTAAGTGCTTCAACTTTCTAGTCATAACTAGTTATCTAATGGCACCGCGTCTCTTAGAAATTAGTGAGAATTTTAGTCAAGTCAAATTACCAGCCATGCCTATTGGTCGACTCTAACACGCATGTAACTGGCTTTCCTCTCTTTGGCTACTCTCCCTGACTGACCCTTGACCTCCCAAAAATCCTGGTCGCAGGTCCTAGCTATTCACGGACGCTGACTGACCCTTGACCTCCCAAAAATCCTGGTCACAGGTCCTAGCCACGTACGCTGACTGACCCTTGACCTCCCAAAAATCCTGGTCACAGGTCCTAGCCACGGACGCTCACTGACCCTTGACCTCCCAAAAATCGTGGTCACAGGTCCTAGCTAGCCACGGACGCTGACTGACCCTTGACCTCCCAAAAATCCTGGTCGCAGGTCCTAACTAGCCACGGACGACGACCATCTCCCCCGTTTGCAACCTCGGCAATTGGACCTTACCAGTTAGACCCCCGCGACTCCTAGCCACGATCCTAGGGTTTGACTGTTGGTCATTGGTGATTCCTAGCGACTAATTCCTAGCCCTGACGCCTAGCCACCAGTCCCTGGCCATGACGCCTAGCCACCAATCCCTAGGCCATGACGCCTAGCCACCAATCCCCGGCCATGACGCCTAGCCACCAATCCCTGGCCATGACACCTAGCCACCAATCCCTGGCCATGACGCCTAGCCACCAATCCCCGGCCATGACGCCTAGCCACCAATCCCTGGCCATGACACCTAGCCACCAATCCCTAGGCCAGGTTCTTGGCCAGTTACTCCCTTGTCCCTTGGAACCCCCCGACCTCACGCCCTTATTTCCAAGACGGTGTCTTCAGTCGCTTACCCTTACCCAGGTCCCTGGCCCTCACGACCCAACCTTTGACCTCTGAACTTGAGCCCTTAGTCCTTTCCCCCTGGCCCTGACTCCTAGTACGGAAGGCTAGGTTCAAGCCATTGTCCCTAGGAAAACTGAGTTCTCTTCCTGAACTCTGGCCCCTTAATATTATGACCTGAGTCGCAGGCTCCAGGTCTGCAACTACCCCTGATCCTGTAGCATTGGCCCTTATTCTTGACCCTGTTTGACCTCAGTGTCTCTTCTTGGTTATGTCCCCCCCCCCCCATTGCCTGACATTTGACCCTGATCTTGATTTCGTCTAGCCTTCACGCCTGACCTCATACTGTTACTCGTGGCTTTGGCCCTGACCTGACCTCCCTCCCCCTGGCCCTGACCTGACCTCCCCCCCTGACCCTGACCTGACCTCCCCCCTGGCCCTGACCTGACCTCCCCCCCTGGCCCTGACGTCTGATTACCTATGACCCCTAACCACTACTGACTCTAAGGCCCCTGACCTTAATCTGCCCTGAACTTAGGTTCCCAACCAAAACAGAGACCCCCTCGTTCCCTCATCTCAGTTGAGAGACCCTCGTGGCAAAGACGTTTGACCTTTATATATATATATACATACCCTTGGCCCTTAAAATGAGACTTCAGACTTGACTGTTTCCTCTGCACCCTTAGTACCCAAGGGCCTTGAGCGTGGCCTGCCGCTCCCCCCCCCCCCCTTCCTTCCTTCCTAACCCCCCCCCCCTCAGCCTTGCTCCTAAAACCCCTTAATCCTATTCAACGTCTCTTTTTGCCTCCTCCTCCTCCTCCTCCTCCTCCTCTAGCCCCTCCTACAATGACCTCTGACCCCTTGGCCATCCCGGCCCTGGTGGTCAGCAGGATAGTAGCGATGGTCATGTGGGCTAGAGCGAAAAAAAAAACATAAAAAAAACAAACAAAACCCCAAGGTCACTGCCAGAGCGTCTTGTACAGTGCGCTATTTTTTTTTTTTTTTTTTTTTTT
Organism: Panulirus ornatus; assembly: GCF_036320965.1. Taxonomy (NCBI): domain Eukaryota; kingdom Metazoa; phylum Arthropoda; class Malacostraca; order Decapoda; family Palinuridae; genus Panulirus; species Panulirus ornatus. The sequence continues at coordinate 19,273,732 of NC_092278.1, forward strand.
TTTTTGCAGGCGTGTGTGTATTGCGCCCAGTAGCCCCAGTGTAGACTACGGTGTGTAGCCTGCAATAGTCTGCATGTAGCCGTGGTGTAGTACTGTGTATCTGTGTGTGTGTGTAGCCTCTATACATGATATTCTCTAGCTAATGTATGTGGCGAGCCGTGAACTATACGCTATGTGTGCGCGGGCGGACACGTTACCAACTGTCCCCCTCCTCCTCCACTAATCGCTGTCATTCTTCCTTGATGCTACTGTGCCGCCTGCCTTACAAACAAACAAATAAACAAACACACAAACAAGCCTTCCTTTAACTTGTTGTATTTATCATATATAAATATATTTGTATATATATTTATATATATAGATATATAAGTCCTCCCTCCCTTCTTCCTCCCTCTTTGTTACACAGACACAGACTTCGATTCTCTTGAAACACCCTACCCACGCCCACGCCACCCACGCCCCCCACGCCGCCCCTGTTCCACCTCCGCCTCCACAACACACTAAGGCAAACAACGATGCAGCCTCTCCTGCTCCAAGGCAACAACACACTCCCCCCCTGACGACCTCCTCTAATCGCAGAGGAAACACACACACACACACACACACACCCACCCCCTCGAGAGAGCGCGCGCGCGCCCCCACACCCTCCGACAGACGGAACGGCGTATATGTTTGTGGAGAACGAGCGCCAAGGGGGGCGTTTCAGGGGTGCCTGATCTCTTGATAGATAAAAAAGGAAAGCCGGATATCAATGTCTATTTTGTTTACCCGTTGCCATAGTCTAGACTCGAGAAGGACAGTCGAGTTTTGTGGCGTCGTAGAAGGAGACTAGGACGCATTAAGGAGCCCCAGGTGAAGGAGACGGATGTGAGCGCTGTCCACCAGAGCGACCAGATGATGAAACGCCTCTCCAGCGGCTAACACTAGCAACGCAACTTCCTCTGGCGTTTAGTTAGCCAAGTCTCCCACCCTCCCTCTGTCTCTCTCTCTCTCTGTCTCTCACGCGCTCGAGGAAGAGCCGCCTCTTGTCTCAAACACTCCCGTCTCGCTCCTGAAATGACGTAGGACGTTCTTGGTTTAGCGTAGCCTACGGACCAGCCACTACTACTCCTCCCTCCCCGGGAGAGCTTTTAAGGAAAAGAAAAAAAAAAACTTTAGCCCTTCGCCCAGTTGTTAACTACATGTGAAGCTCAGCTGGCGACCAATCACCTTCTCCACAGCTGCCACTCGCTTGCTCGCCCGCCCGCCCGCTCGCCCTCCCACTATCTCTCTATATGAGCACTTGTCTCCAGCCCATCCAGCCGAACCGTCGACCATCATCTCGTCCAACTCGCTCAAGCCTTTCCCTCGTAAACCACGACTACGTTCAGTAAGCTCGCGTGGTGCACCATCACCACCACCACCACCCACCCCCAAAATAAACAAAAACCGGGTGTGTGTGGGGGGGGTTTGTGCCTCCTTCGCATCATCGCCACCACTACGACGACGCCTTAAGCAGCAGCCCTCCACCTTCTGCGTCGTCTCCCTCCTCCTCCTCCTCCTCCACCAGCACCAACCAACCACAACCAACCAACCATCATGGAGAACGTAACAGGCAACTCCCTAGTGGATAATGAGACGAAGAGTACCTTGCTGGACACGGCTACCAGCGACTTAGACATGCAGATGTCTGGGATCGTCCTGTGTCCGCTTGGTACGAGCCAAGAGCCGGACACGCAGACCATATACCGGTAGGCCACCTCAGCAACCTCCAACCCCATACTGGTTCTTCCTTAACTTCCATCCTTCCTCTGTGGTTGCCTAATCCATCACATACCATCGGCTGCTGTGTGCATCTTTTCCCGTTCAGTATTCATTTTTGTTATGGAATGACTCCTTTTGTTTTGCCTTGCGACTTCAAGTCTCCTTCTAGGCTGTTCTAGCCTAGCCTAGCCTAGGCTAGGGCTAGGCTTAGGGTAAGCTGGGAGATGAGAGGCCTCTACATCTGTGCATGGGTTAGGGCCAAGATGGGGAGACTGTTTCACGAGAGAAGCTTTCGTGTATTCAGCCACTTCCTTGTGCCTGCCAGGGGCGTCTTTGAGCACGACGGTGTGACTTTACTCCTCAATCCAAAGGGGCGGGACTTGGTATGACCCTTCTGTTTTTACATCGCGACGGCCCAGGGGCTTTGACCCGATCCGTAAGGGGTCAGGGGTCAAAGGCTTATTAGGTCATCGTGAATAAGGGTTGTATTAGCTTGTCTCTAGAGGTTGTGATTGGGGGGGTTCAAGTCATGCCAAGCTTTGCACTATCTGCCTGCCAGCCTGTCTGAGAACATCAGCTATATTTCTCTTTATATATATATTTTTATATACCATTTTACGTAGCAAATAGCCATGCACGCATCACGTGTATGCACAAGAATCGATGTGTCTGTCTGTCTGTCTGTCTGTGTGTAAATATATGTATATATATATATATGTCTCTATTTGTTTTTTCCCTACAAGGTACTTTTATTTTTGTAATATACGTTGTTTGAGATTTAAGATGGTATCAAGTTATTCTCTCCCCTCCTCACCCTTCCATTACTGCCTAAACAGTGGTAGCTTCTCTTTAACATCTGCCTGACTCTCTCTCTCTCTCTCTCTCTCTCTCTCTCTCTCTCTCTCTCTCTCTCTCTCTCTCTCTCTCTTTCTCTCTCTCTCTCATATGTTTATCTTCATCCTCGCTTTGTGCCCTTGTGTTGCCTGCTTCCTGAATGTTTACCGACATTACTTGTCTTCAGCATATCCTCCTTGTTGTCTTCATCTTGTTTTCCCTTGTCTTCATCATGTATCCCTTGTCTTCACCATGTATCCCTTGTCTTCATGTAATCCTTGTCTTCGCCATGTATCCCTTGTATTCACCATGTATCCCTTGTCTTCACCATGTATCCCTTGTCTTCGCCATGTATCCCTTGTCTTCATCATGTATCCCTTGTCTTCACCATGTATCCCTTGTCTTCACCATGTATCCCTTGTCTTCACCATGTATCCCTTGTCTTCACCATGTATCTCTCGTCTTCACTATGTATCCCTTGTCTTCACCATGTATCCCTTGTCTTCACCATGTATCCCTTGTCTTCACCATGTATCCCTTGTCTTCACCATGTATCCCTTGTCTTCATCATGTATCCCTTGTCTTCATCATGTATCCCTTGTCTTCACCATGTATCTCTTGTCTTCACCATGTATTCCTCACTTCATCTTGTTTTCCTTGTCTTCACCATGTATCCCTTGTCTTCGCCATGTATCCCTTGTCTTCACCATGTATCCCTTGTCTTCACCATGTATCCCTTGTCTTCATCATGTATCCCTTGTCTTCACCATGTATCCCTTGTCTTCACCATGTATCCCTTGTCTTCGCCATGTATGCCTTGTCTTCACCATGTATCCCTTGTCTTCACCATGTATCCCTTGTCTTCACCATGTATCCCTTGTCTTCACCATGTACTCTTTGTCTTGATCATGTATGCCTTCACAGCGGCTCACCTTGTCTTCCCTCAGCGCTCCTTTCTTCCTCAGCACACCTTGTCTTCCCTCAGCACACCTTGTCTTCCCTCAGCACACCTTGTCTTCTCTCAGCACACCTTGTCTTCACCCAGCTCTCCTTGTCTTCACCCAGCGCTCCTTGTCTACCCTCAGTACACCTTGTCTTCACCCAGCGCTCCTTGTCTTCCCTCAGCTCACCTGGTCTTCCCTCAGCACACCTTGTCTTCCCTCAGAACACCTTGTCTTCCCAGTAGCACACCTTGTCTTCCCTCAGCACACCTTGTCTTCCCTCAGCACACCTTGTCTTCACCCAGCTCTCCTTGTCTTCACCCAGCGCTCCTTGTCTTCCCTCAGCGCTCCTTGTCTTCCCTCAGCACACCTTGTCTTCCCTCAGCACACCTGGTCTTCCCTCAGCACACCTGGTCTTCACCCAGCACATCTTGTCTTCCCTCAGCACACCTTGTCTTCCCTCAGCACACCTTGTCTTCCCTCAGCACACCTGGTCTTCACCCAGCACACCTTGTCTTCCCTCAGCACACCTTGTCTTCCCTCAGCACACCAGGTCTTCCCTCAGCACACCTGGTCTTCCCCCAGCACTCCTTGTCTTCACCCAGCACACCTTGTCTTCCCTCAGCACACCAGGTCTTCCCTCAGCACTCCTTGTCTTCACCCAGCTCACCTTGTCTTCCCTCAGCACACCTTGTCTTCCCTCAGCACACCTGGTCTTCCCCCAGCACTCCTTGTCTTCACCCAGCTCACCTTGTCTTCCCTCAGCACTCCTTGTCTTCCCTCAGCACACCTGGTCTGCAGTGGTTACCACTATGCCCACTGTAGGTTCCTTCCCCCGTCCCACCACCACCACTGGTGCCCAAGTCCTCTCTCTCTCTCTCTCTCTCTCTCTCTCTCTCTCTCTCTCTCTCTCTCTCTCTCTCTCTCTCTCTCTCTCTCTCTCTCTCTCTCTCTTAATATCTCCGTCCTCTCTCTCTCTTTTTTTGCCTCCTTTTTTCGTTATCTCATTTATCCTCACTCTTTGCCCCGCTCCCCTTTTATTGCCTCTTTTTTTGACCTCTTTCTCTCTCTCACTACTTCTCATTTCTGGCTTTGGAACACGAGTCCAGAGTCGTAAACTGGCGTCGCAAGTCTCCGTGTTCCGTTGTAGGCTCAGTACTTCCGCGTCATTACTTCCTCGTCCATTTCTGTCATCATCTGTCTTTTCTTCCCGTCTCCACCTTCCCCTCCGTCCTATTGGTGCATCACTTGCTGCCTGGTCAATCACCACCCGTCACTCTTACTCATCACACCTCCAGTCATCGCTTCTAGTTCAGTTGCTGTTTGCAGATGACACGGCTCTGGTGGCAGATTCAAGTGAGAAACTGTAATTCAAAAGTGGTGTCTCGGGTTTGAGAAAGTGTGTAAGAGGAGAAAGGTGGGCGTAAATGTAAATAATAGTGAGATTATTAACTTTAGCAGAAGAGAGAGAGAGAGAGAGAGAGAGAGAGAGAGAGAGAGAGAGAGAGAGAGAGAGAGAGAGAGAGAGAGAGAGAGAGAAAAGTGCAGCAGTAAGAGGGAGTAGTAGTTTAGAGAGTTGAAGAGCCTGTGCTGAGCTAGTTTGGAGAAATGGAGACTTTTGGTTTGGAGGGTATTTGTGTCAAGAAGTGGGTGAGACACAGAGAAGAAGAAGGCCAAATTGGAAATGGAAAAGATGAAGTGAAGGATTCCTGTAGTGCTCGGTGCATGAGCATGCAGGAGGGTGTAAGGCGTGCATAGGATAGGGACAAATTGGAGCGATGTGGTATACAGGGAGCGACGTGCTTATAATGGGCTGAATCCACGGAAAGGTCTGTGTGGCTTGGGTGTCGGGAGAGGCCTATAGTTTCGGTGCGTTGTGCAAGACTTAGAGAGTTGATGTGAGCGAATGAGGCCATTCTTCGTCTGTTCTTGGCGCTACCTCGCTACACGGGAAACAGTGAACATGTGTGTGAATATATATATATATATATATATATATATATATATATATATATATATATATATATATATATATATATATATATATATATGTTCCTTTGCTTCTTGGTTTCTCATTTATCATTTATTCCATAACTTCTCATTTATCTCTTTACAAGCCCTTTATCGGTATCTTTTTTTATAGCATTTTTTTAATCGTAATATATTTCACGTTATTAATCCCTCCTTGTGCTTGCTTGTTCATCCTTGTTTCTCATGTTACATTGTTTTTATATGTAGTGTTCTTAATAACTAGTGTTGCATTTGTTATTGTTTATCTTGTATCTCCCTTGATTTGATACCCTTTTATTTTTTTTTTGTTAAATGAATATTTATTCTTCGTCTTTTAGTATTATTATTATTTTTCTTTGTTGGTTTGACCTTTTTGGTGTGAGCGAGCGGCCCCCGCCACCCCACACCCACACATATGGCTTGTGTTCCATGTATGTTTTGAACCAGGTCGACAAAACCTGACTCTCTCTCTCTCTCTCTCTCTCTCTCTCTCTCTCTCTCTCTCTCTCTCTCTCTCTCTCTCTCAAACACAACGACAACAACCAAGACATTTCTCCCTCCACAACCCAGTACAACCTAACACAACCCACCACAACCCAGTACAACGTAACACAACCCACCACAATCTAACACAACCCAGTTCAACCTAACATAACCCACCACAACCCACAACAACCTAACACAACCCACCAGAACCCAGTACAACCTAACACAACCCACTACAACCCACAACAACCCAGTACAACCTAACACAACCCACCACAACTCAGTACAACCTAACACACTTCAGTACAACCTAACACAACCCAGTACAACCCACCAGAACCCAGTACAACCTAACACAACCCAGTACAACTTAACACAACCCACCACAACTCAGTACAACCTAACACAGTTCAGTACAACCTAACACAACCCAGTAAAACCCACCACAACCCAGTACAACCCACCACAACCCAGTACAACCCACCACAACCCAGTACAACCTAACACAACCACTCTTCTCCCAGGATCACGACACTAGCGACCACAACACTACAACTTTCCTTCGATGTTGTGTTTGTCGTCCCCAGTGATGAGTGCGGGATGTCTCTCCTGCCAACGCACTTACTTGAGGCGCCTTCTAAAGTGCGTTGGGAGTCGGCAGTCCCTTCCCTTGGGAGACGACGCCCCCTCCTGCTACACCCCTTCCCCTCGGTGCCCTTCTTCCCTTCCCTTCCCTCCCCTTCCCATCAATTTTACCTTCAAGACGAAAAAGTTAAAGTCTTCGTAAACCTTTGTGTGTGTGTGTGTGTGTGTGTGTGTGTGTGTGAAGTTAATCTTCTTCCTTATTTTTACGCAATGAATAAACTCTCTCCCTCGGCTTTTTTTTTATTATTCGTAAATTGCTTGATTTATTTTTTTTTTACGAAAAAATTTATAATTCCTCATGAAATACATCCATAAATAATTTTTGTTGTTTGTTTATGTTATGAAGTTTATGATTTTAGTTGATTTTTTTTTTATTATGGAATGAATACATTTCTTGGTTTCTATTGTTAATTGATTTATTCTAGTTTTTTTCATTAGTTTATATATTTCTTGGATTTTATTATGGAATGAATAAATTTTTATTGTGCATTTCTATGAAGTTATTGAATTTCTTGGGTTTTCATTATGGACTGAATAGATATCTTAGGTTTTTATAATGGAATGAATAGATTTCTTTAGTTTCTTTTTTATTACGGAATGAATAAATCTTTTAGGTTTTCATTATGGATGAATCGGTTTCTCAGATAGTTATTATGGAATGAATAAATTTCTTGGTTTTTTCTTATGGAATGAATAGATTTCTTAGTTTTTTCTTATGGAATGAAAAAAAAAGATCTTAGGTTTTTTCTTATGGAATGAATAAATTTCTTTGATTTTTTCTTATGGAATGAATAAATTTCTTTGATTTTTCTTATGGAATGAATAAATTTCTTTGATTTTTCTTATGGAATGAATAAATTTCTTAGATCTTTTATTGCGAGTGGACAACTTTATTTGCATTTTGTTATGGAATGAATACATCTCTTCGTTGTTTTTTTTTTTTGGAATGAATAAATTCCTGGTTTTATTATGATTTTATTTTTAACTCCATCACATCCTTTTTAAATTGATCACATCCTCCTTGTTGCTCTCTCCACCATTTCTCACACGTCCCTCATACCTCATGATCCTTACACCCCCTCACTCATATTTCTCATCGATTCACAATCACCTCACTCATATTCCCTCATCTTCCCTCCCTCACTTTCTGAACGGACTCATACACTCCTTATATTTTCCATACTATTCCCTTATACTCTCATTGTCATCAAACTCATATGCCTCATTCCCTCATTTTCGTTACGGACTCACAATCCACATGTTCTCTCATTCTCTCGCTGCCTCATAGTCTCATTCTCGTCACCCTCATGTCCCTCCCCCTTCACCTTCCCGTCACTTTCCTCTCTCTCTCTCTCTCTCTCTCTCTCTCTCTCTCTCTCTCTCTCTCTCTCTCTCTCTCTCTCTCTCTCTCTCTTTTCCCCTCATATTCTCACTATCACCTCACTCGTTCCTCCCCTTGCAGTCCTCACGTTCCTCACGCACTCATTTTCACTCACGCCGAAATCCAGTACAAGCAAGATAGTAGGAGAAAAAAAAGAAGGATTTACAGCTTATAGTACAAGATGTTCATCCTGTACAAAAAAGGAAATCAAAATTTACATGCTGATGTTCGTCCTGTAAAATAAAATAAAAAAAAATACTATGTTCATCCTGTATGAAAAATACGTGCTTTGGCAGTAGACGATGTTCATCCTGGGGTGAAGAAAACGTTGTTCGTCCTGTGTAAAGGAGAGCACCTAGTATCCCATGCTGTTGTTCGTCCTGTAGAAAGAAGAGTGTACTGGTTGTGTTCATCATATGTAAACAAAGAGCTTGTACTGGGTTTCGGCGCCATTTTTTGGTTTCGGCCCCATTTTTTTTCTGTTTATTCTCATGAATTTCACACCTGACCCCCCACCCCCCCCTCACCCCCCCATGGATAACCCCATCAGCACCTTAACAACCCCATTGCAACCACATGAGCAGCCTTAACAACCCTGTCATGACCACCTTAACAACCCAACCATGAGGAGCTGAACAACCCGTCCTTGAGCACCTTAACAACCCTCTTTGAGCACCATTACAACCTCGACCACCTTAACAACCCCCTTTGAGCACCATAACCTCGTCATAACCACCTTAACAACCCCCTTTGAGCACCATTACAACCTCGTCATAACCACCTTAACAACCCCCTTTGAGCACCATAACCTCGTCATAACCACCTTAACAACCCCCTTTGAGCACCATTACAACCTCGTCATAACCACCTTAACAACCCCCCCTCCCTTTTGAGCACCATGACCATCCTTCCCCTCACCCAATTGAGCGCCATAACAACCCATCCTTTCCCCACAACATGAAGCCACCGGTTCGATACCCACTCACCACGGTTGCTTGAGCACGCTCACCGCGGTGACTGAGCACCGCCATTTTGCACAGCAGTCTGAGCAACGCATTGTATACCCTCCCTTTCCCCCCCTTGCGTATATAATGATTTTAAAACCGTAAAAAAAAATGACTGTACTAAAACACCAACCCCCATTCCCTCCCTCCCTCTTTCCCTTTTGCGTAAACGCATTTTGTAACTACATAAGTGTGCGTGCACAACCCCCACCCACTCCCCATCTTCTTCCCACATGCACGGTAACAGGATGTGTCCTCCAGCAAGATGGCTCCTCCTCCTCCTCCTCCTTGTTGTGTGCCGTGATGTTCACTGTGTCGATATACCATGAAACCAAAAAAGTCTTTGAGCATGTTGCTTGCGTCCGGCAAGGAGGGAGTTTTGAAACCATCAGCACCTCTCCACAAGGCATTTTGTGAACATCCCATATATATATATTTTTTTCTCTATGATATTCAGTAGTTTAGTTCCTGCTTGCTTAATTGGCTACGTATTATCCAAATTGCTTCCTCTGCCTTGCTTTTCGAAGTACTGTGTACATATGTATACATACTTTTTTGGACTCTTGTACACAGTACGAAGCTTTTTGCACAGTGAATTGTGGTACTGGTTTGTCAAAAAAAAACAACATTTTTTGATCAGCTTTAACTATACAGCATTGGTCTGTTTTCTAGTCATTTTATGATATTTATTTTTCTATATATTGTAGGTGACAATCTATTGTATTTCTGTATTTGATAGTGTATTAGCAATCCGATGTAGACACTGTCTATCTAACCTGGTAGGTAATTATTTTGTGTCTATCGCCTCTGGTTGAATAATTTTTGATATATATATATATATATATATATATATATATATATATATATATATATATATATATATATTTAGTGTATTTTATATCTAATAGATTTCTAGTACCCTCTTTTTTTTTAATGTTATAGATGTCTTATGTATTACATGATCTTGTCCTGTGTATGTAGTACCATTTTTTAAGTCATGTACTACATGATTTTGTAGTAATGTAGAGGTTACAGGGGATTATGTCAACTCTCGCAGCCCAGGGCTGTCGGCAAAATACAGAACATTACAGCGACCAGACATACACACAGTTATGGTGTCTGTGTGTGTGTGTTCACGTATCAGTGGTTGATTGTGGGGGTCAAGGGTCGTTTGACATGACAGCATCAGCTCATTGGTAGAGGGAGAACCCTGGCGAATGTTGAGCCCTTGAGCACGATCTCTAGGGTCCTTTGAGCACAGCGACCTGACCTTTATGGTCTTTGGCCTGACCCTTTACAAGGGTCAGGCCAAAGACCACAGGGACCATCATTATCCAATAGTATCATAGTACTCAAGGGTCGTACCGGCCTACTCAAGGGTCGTACCGTCGTGCTCAAGGAGTTCAAACAAAGAATTGCCAGATGGTAGGTTCTCTGCCTCTAATACATTTACCTATAAAGAAAATTGTGTGTCTGTATGTACACCAGTTATTTGTCAACATTATCTGTGTCTAGTACATCCGCTCTCTTTATCCGTACGTAGCGACGCCCTTGCATCCGTAAACACACGTCCGTAGATAAGAGATAAATGCGGTGATAGCGCAACACATCCTTTTATTGCATGTGTAACTATGAATCAATTTCGGGTCAGCGATAACTTTGAATCATGAGGGCGGAGGCATACATAACCCTCCCTCACCCTGAGACCTCCCCAGACACCTGGGGATCTTACCCACCCAACACATCATACCAGACCCACCGCTGGTGGGTGGGCGAGGGCAATAAACCCACCAGTGTTGTCTGGGTGTGTGTGTTGGTCTGTGCGTGTGTCCTCTCACGCGTGTTTAATGGGTTGTTCAGTGGCTCTCAGTGCTTGTAGGGTTGTTTGAAGGTCAACCACCAGATTGGACCGTCGTGAGTGTATCTGTGAGTGCTCGACACGTTTATGGATCACAGAGACTGAATGTCTCTCGATGTGTAGGAACATAGGAAGGGCAATGTGGTTCTCTGTGGTTCTCGGAGGGTGTTTGAGTGTTGGTCGTCGCCTTGGCCGACCTCGGGGAAGCGAGGGGTTCGACACCCCTGGCCTGACCTGAGGTCTCCTGTTTAGTCATCATACCCTCACGTCCCTGGCCTCAGTCTTGCTACTTTCACGTACAACACACCACAGAGGAGGAGGACGTGTCTCTGCAGCTGAACACAGGCAAGGTAAGCCTCCCTCTCTGCTCACGAGAAGGAGGTTTAGGAACAGAGACTGAATGAAAGAAGTTATTTGCTGTGTGTGTTAGGTGCGTAGAGGCTTCCTCCTCCTGTGGTGTCAGAGACCTCCCTCTCTGTGGTGTCAGAGACAGTAAGAGAGACCTCCCTCTCCTGTAGTGTCAGACACAGTAAGAGAGACCTCCCTCTCCTGTGGTGTCAGACACAGTAAGAGAGACCCCCCTCTCCCGTGGTGTCAGACACAGTAAGAGACCTCCGTCTCCTGTAGTGTCAGATACAGTAAGAGAGACCTCCCTCTCCTGTGGTGTCAGACACAGAAAGAGACACCTCCCTCTCCTGTGGTGTCAGACACAGTAAGAGACCTCCGTCTCCTGTAGTGTCAGATACAGTAAGAGACACCTCCCTCTCCTGTGGTGTCAGACACAGTAAGAGAGACCTCCTTCTCTGTGGTGTCAGACACAGTAAGAGAGACCTCCTCTCTGTGGTGTCAAACACACTAAGAGACCTCCCTCTCTGTGGTGTCAGACACAGGAAGACACCCACCTCACCCATGGTATCTGAGATAGGTATAGAAAGATAAAAACAACACCCAGTTATAAATTACCCTTTTATTCCACCGTGAACCGTACGGTGAAGCAGACATGAAACAAGCAGCATTACCACCCAGGTCCGTCTCTCTCTGTGGCTCGTAATAGCAGTATATTCGTGTTGGGTTGTTGGCATAATTTCAGCCAGGGAAAACATCTTTTTCCCCTCCCTCTCTCCCTCACCCTAACGTATTGGGAAAAATGATAATTTCAGTGGATGTTGTGTTCCTCTGGCCATGACAGTTTTATTGTATCCCCGCAAGTAATGAGGGCGCTTTCTTCTCAGCGGGTGATATATGTTGCATATGTATTGTTCCAGCGAACTGTTCGTGGGGGTAAATGGGTTACTGACGTAATTATGTGGGTAACTGTTGGTGGGGGTAATGGGTTACTGACGTAATTATGTGGGTAACTGTTACTGGGAGGTAAATGGGTTACTGACATATTTATGTGGGTAACTGTTGGTGGGGTAAATGGGTTACTGACGTAATTATGTGGGTAACTGTTACTGGGGGGTAAATGGGTTACTGACGTAATTATGTGGGTAACTGTTGCTGGGGGGTAAATGGGTTACTGACGTGTTTATGTGGGTAACAGTTACTGGGGGGTAAATGGGTTACTGACGTAATTATGTGGGTAACTGTTGATGGGGGAAATGGGTTACTGACGTAATTATGTGGGTAACTGTTACTGGGGGGTAAATGGGTTACTGACGTATTTATCCAGGTAACTGTTGGTGGGGGTAAATGGGTTACTGACGTGTTTATGTGGGTAACTGTTCGTAAGGGTAAATGGGCTACTGACGTATTTATGTGGGTAACTGTTGCTGGGGGGAAATGGGTTACTGACGTATTTATGTGGGTAACTGTTGATGGGGGTAATGGGTTACTGACGTATTTATGTGGGTAACTGTTGGTGGGGGTAAATGGGTTACTGACGTAATTATGTGGGTAACTGTTCGTAGGGGTAAATGGGTTACTGACGTATTTATGTGGGTAACTGTTACTGGGGGGTAAATGGGCTACTGACGTAATTATGTGGGTAACTGTTACTGGGGGGGGTAAATGGGTTACTGACGTATTTATCTGGGTAACTGTTGGTGGGGGTAATGGGTTACTGACGTAATTATGTGGGTAACTGTTGCTGTGGGGTAAATGGGTTACTGACATATCTATGTGGGTAACTGTTGATGGGGGGAAATGGGTTACTGACGTAATTATGTGGGTAACTGTTGGTGGGGGAAATGAGAATACCTGGCCGAATTGGAGCAGATGAATACCATTGTTATCAAGAATAGATTGCCAGTTAAAGAGCAGGTGATCAGGGTAAGCAATTCAAGAGACAACGTTGTAAGGGAAGGACGTCAAGATATATATATACGAGGAAGTGAATGACGAATTCAAAAGTATTTCCACAGTGGGAAAGACGCTTTGACACCTCCCCTTCCTTCATCCCTAGCGCCAGGAAGGTGGAATGAGGGAACGAGTCATTGAAAGAATTGAGATTTCGTGGAAGGATTTGGACAGCTTGCTGTGAGCCCGAATCCCATACAAGGCTCATGTTTCTGATGTGTATTTCCCCATATGTGCTGAAGATGTGGGCAGCTGCGTTTGACAGGCCATGTGCAATGTTCAAGAGGTCTGCAAAGTAAGGTGAAAAATGCCAAGGGAGTGGAAAAAGGGGGGCAAGTGTCGTGCCCATCTTTTAAGAAAGGAGACTTTGAAGTTGCTCTGAGCTGCAGACTAGTCTATCTACAGAGAGCGTCCTCTGCAGAGATGCAGTAGTGAGCTATGTTATAAACACCTCTGATTACCTCGAGCGTCAGGTACTGGGGTGGAATTACATTGTGACAGAATCGTCTCCACCTTTTTTACTAGCCAGCGTCATCCTTCATCACACGCGTAGACTCTTACTCCCACGGTGAGAAAACTCTCTCTCTCTCTCTCTCTCTCTCTCTCTCTCTCTCTCTCTCTCTCTCTCTCTCTCTCTCTCTCTCGGCCATGGTTTGATCTATGTGGCTGGCTTAGGGCGCCGCCTCCACCCACCCCCATCCTGTAACTCATACCCGCCCATCGGTTCGCCGATCACTTCTGAAGCCCGAAACACGACCCCGATCCCATACCTGGGACCGAATGACAGAACATCCCAGGTTGTTGTGGCCATTACGCCACTGTAGAGAGTGTGGTGTTCAGTAGCCCTGGACGAAATGAATAAGAGTCCATGACGTAGATATCGGATGGGACAAAAGACGTAGGAACGGAATGGGAGGATAAGATCATAAGCATCTTGGAAGCCGACCATCATTTTCCCCCTCCTCCCTAACACATTTAGCGAGACCCTCTCCCTAGCGGACGTGCCCCTTGCATCATGCCGGGCGTCATGAGCCTTCTGCAGCAGCAGCCAGATCCAGCAATCGTCGACCTCAACACAACAAAGTTCTCGGGAGCAAAATCATTCGCGAATTGCGCGCCTGACGTGGAACCTTGTTACGTTTTCCAGAACCACAGTGTTTGAGACAGTTCTTCGTCAGTAACCAGCAGTGTGGTAAAGTGTGAAAAAAGACTTTTGAGTCCTATAAACCACATAGACTTCAGTCGTTTCCCCTACGTAGGTTTATTTCTCCAGTCAAGAAACTCAACTCAATAATGATCACTTTGCCACCAGCCAGTCAGACACTTGGCCAAACCCAGACACCATGTTACGTGTCAGCCTATCTTCCAACCCCATCACATACCCACCACATGTCCACACTTCTTCAAGGTCAAGCCCTCAACTACGACGACCTTCTCCCCATTAACTTACCCATGAAACCATGCAGGTGTTCTCTCCTAACCCAACCCCATTGTTCCATCATCAATACCTTCCTCCATCAGTCTCAGTGCCCTACAGACTGGGAAATTTCCCTGTACCTCTGTTGATAAAGCTACGATCTCTTGGTGAGGTACATACCACTGCCATCACCGCCAGCGAAGTCTCCAGTTTAGTCCGTGAAAGTTCTGATGTTTGATTGGGTTTACGCTGACGTTGCAAGTTTTCCGTAGACTCGCAAAAAGTTGGGTGATGTGAAGACTTCCTCACCTCCTCTGTCACCCACCCACCCTCCTCCTCCCTCGTCAGCGTCCTCAACTTTGTCTCGTTGAAGTCGTAAGAGACGCAAGGCCTTTGTGACCCTTACCGTCATTAGCGTCACCCAAGCTTTCGTCCCGGGCCGTCCATAACGTAGCCGTTGGTAAAGCCTTGAGCAACCGGGGCCACAGAGATGTCTCCATCCCACGGCTTTGCCGACTGAGTTGAACCCTTCGTCAGGTCGTACGCTACAGAGGGAGGGAGGGAGGCGACATGTCCTCCCACGGACGACAGATGTGGCCACACTCGGTCCTCCTCCATCCTCATAAAACATTGACTCGATGGATACACCAAACTTGATGGAAATCCGCTGAGGACTCTACATATTGGTGTCAAGAGTTGAACGGGTGCTCTTATGACCCCCCCCCAACACACACAACCCTCCAGAGCTGGACCCACCACGAGACAGTCATCCAAGCTAAGACCGTCCGTCATTCACACCAGTTGCGCTTCCAATCACGTCCGTGTCGTGCAGGGTCGTCTGGCCACCAAGCCTCATCCTGAGGTCAGTCCGGAGACGATTTTACTGAAGCTGGTAAAGAACACCTCGCCACCGTCAGCGCCCCCTTCAGGTCTTGTCCCTCTACCATTCTTCGTGGACTTGTGAGACACTTGGACTCTGCCTGATCACAAGAACACACGTTTTCTGCCTCCATTCTCCCCAGACTTTGCTACCTCCCCTCCCAGCTCCTTCTCGAGACCCCGTCCACTCGACCACAATGGCTACTATTACGAAAAAAATAAATTAGGCCTTGGGAGATCATCCCTAAGGGCGCCTCTCATACCCCGCCCGTCAAATGGCCCTAAGGGAAGTAGCTAATGCACCAATCCTCTCGTCTCCGTCACCTCCTGCCATCAGAGATCCCTCTTCTCCTCGTCGCAGTCCAGCACCACAGTGGCACCCGTACCCCCCCCCCCCCCCCTCCCTCCGTTCTAGCCATTGTAAACGTTTTTTTTTTTAGTAACGTTTTTTTTTCAGTAACGTTTTCAATGTTTGTTTCTCGAGCGTTTGTTTATCAGCCTCTCCCATTGCTGCGGCTCCACTGACTCTCGTGTGAATTTTCCCTCTATATTTTCGTCCATTGTTTACATGTTCTGTCCTGTGAACTGTTGATTACACACACACACACACACACACACACACACACACACACATATATATATATATGGCGTCCTAGCTTCGTTTCTTCGATGTATATCAACTGATTGTTATATTTCTCTCTTGTGTCTCCCCTGATGATGTGATTAATACACGAAAGTGCACTTGGGAACTTTTCGTGTTTCATTTTCCCCGTGGACTCATAGGAATATATATATATATATATATATATATATATATATATATATATATATATATAGCGATCTCTAGGAACCATCATCACCAGAGCCACCTAGCGGCGGATCCAGGAACCATAACCTCACCTCGGCAGCCCAATATTGACGGTCCAGGCGCGCGCGCGCGCGCGCAATTTCTCTTCTTATCCTTTTTCGCAGTTTTGCCCAGATTAGTTCAGTAGAGGTACATACTGCTCCTGAGGCGACGGCTGCTCGAATGCTCCTACCGAGATGAAAGACTTCTCGCTCTCCTCCTCCTCACACACACTCACCCACCCACCCACCCACTAACCACCCACCCACCACCACTAACCACCACCCCACCACCACTAACCACCCACCCCAACTGCCACACTGGTCTTGCATGATAATTATCTTCGTAGGATATTGTACGAATTCAGAATTATCAAAAGAAAAAAAGAATATATTTAAAAGGAATTTTGTATGTGTGTGTGTGTGTGTGTGTGTGTGTGTGTGTGTGTGTGTGTGTTGTGTGTTTCTTCTTAAGCTTTCCATTATTTCCTGGCCGGTGATTGTAAAATTCAATATTTCTTTCAAAAGGTCTTTGAGTGTTTTTGTAATTTAAATTTCTGATCTTGTTTTTTTTCTGGAAAAATGAACGACAGTTGTAGAAACTAAAAACATTTTATTGTTTTTAAATTTGAAAAAAAAATTTTATTACAATTTCGTATTTTCTATCAATTTCTTTATTAAATGTTTTAAATTTGATAATTTTTTTATTACAATTTGGTATTTTCCATCAATTTCTTTATTAAATGTTTTATATTTGATAAATTTTTGTTACAATTTTGTTACAATTTTGTTTTAAATTTGATACTATTTATTTATTACATGTTATTTATAATAATGGTTATTATTGTTATACATATATGATTATTATCTTTATTTAAATGGCTAGGTCAATTATTTTTATATGCACATGGTTCTTCTTGGATTTAAAGGAGACATTTATGGTTATAAATGTTACGGGATTTCGTGGTTTAATGGTCAGCGACGCTGGCCGTGATTTACGCACGGTTCCCCCCACACCCCCCAACCCCCCTTCACCCAGGTTCGAATCCTGGGCGCGGCAGTTGGGTCACAGCCAACCCCCAGCTGTTCGTCGTCCCCTTGGCGCTGGGTAATAAATGGTTGTGTGACTCTGGCTGGGACGTTTGTGTATATACAAATATGGGTAAAGATGTAATACATGAGGGCATGAGGGAGGAAGGAGGGAATGAGGGAGAAATGAGGGCATGAGGGAGGGAGGAGGGAATGAGGGAGAAGGGAGGAAGGAGGGAATGAGGGAGAAAGGAGGGAATGAGGGAGAAAGGAGGGCATGAGGGAGGGAGGAGGGAATGTGGGGGAAAGGAGGGCATGAGGGAGAAAGGAGGGAATGAGGGAGAAAGGAGGGCATGAGGGAGGAAGGAGGGAATGAGGGAGAAAGGAGGGCATGAGGGAGGAAGGAGAGAATGAGGGAGAAAGGAGGGCATGAGGGAGGAAGGAGGGAATGAGGGAGAAAGGAGGGAATGAGGGAGGAAGGAGGGAATGAGGGAGAAAGGAGGGCATGAGGGAGGAAGGAGGAAATGGGGGAGAAAGGAGGGATTGAGGGAGGAAGGAGGGAATGAGGGAGAAGGGAGGGCATGAGGGAGGAAGGAGGAAATGGGGGAGAAAGGAGGGATTGAGGGAGGAAGGAGGGAATGAGGGAGAAGGGAGGGCATGAGGGGGGTAGCAACGTTGTAAAACTCTCTCCTCGCAATACATAAATGGTAATCACACACACACACACACACACAGAAACACACACACACACACACACACAGAAACACAGACACACACACACACAAAACAAACACGCAGTCACATGCAAAGACACGCGTAAATTCATGCGCTTTGACGGAGGATAAAACATATATAGAGAGTCTTGTGCACACAGTGAAAAGTAAGAGAGGAAATATACGTTGAGAGAGAGAGAGAGAGAGAGAGAGAGAGAGAGAGAGAGAGAGAGAGAGAGAGAGAGAGAGAGAGAGAAGTGCGTGCTGGTTGGTACACTTGCCTACCTCCCTACCTCGACACACTCCTGACCCGCATCTCAACGCACTTTAGAAATGTGTACAGCGAGGGACGCCAGCTGACCTCCTGGATATCCCTTTCCTTCCTCCCTCATTCCCTCCTTCCTCCCTCATGCCCTTCCTTCCTCCCTCAATCCCTCATTTCTCCCTCATTCCCTCCTTCGTCCCTCATGCCCTCCTTCGTTCCTCATGCCCTCCTTTCTCCCTCATTTCCTCCTTCCTCTCTCAATCCCTCCCTTCTCCCTCATACCCTCCTTCCTCCCTCATTCCCTCCTTTCTCCCTCATGCCCTTCCTTCCTCCCTCAATCCCTCCTTTCTCCCTCATGCCCTTCCTTCGTCCCTCATGCCCTTCCTTCTCCCTCATTCCCTCCTTCGTTCCTCATGCCCTCCTTTCTCCCTCATTCCCTCCTTCTTTCCTCATGCCCTCCTTTCTCCCTCAGTCCCTCATTTCTCCCTCATTCCCTCCTTCGTTCCTCATGCCCTCCTTCCTCCCTCCATCCCTCCTTCCTCCCTCATTCCCTCCTTCCTCCCTCAGTCCCTCATTTCTCCCTCATTCCCTCCTTCCTCCCTCATTCCCTCCTTCCTCCCTCATGCCTTCCCTTCTCCCTCATTCCCTCCTTTTCTCACTCCTTCCTCCCTTCCCCCTCATTCCCTCCTTTTCTCCCTCCTTCCTCCCTTCTCCCTCATTCCCTCCTTCCTCCCTTCTCCTACATTCCCTTCCTCCCTCCCTCATTCGTTCCCTCCCTCAGCCCTCCCGGGCCCGCGGTGATGGAAGGACCGTGTGTGTGTGTGTGTGTGTGTGTGTGTGTGTGTCAGCTGGTGGTGGTGCCCAAGAATCGTCCTCTGCCAGTATCTTATGGCGGGCCTGGCGCCACCGGCCGCCCCTGGCAGCCGGCTGCCGGTCGCCCAGCCAGCCGGTCGACCACTAGGGAAGCCGGGCAGCAGGAGCGAGTGTGGGACGGCACCGCTGCAGTGGTGGTGGGTTGCGGACGCGTCTGCCTGTGGCTCGACCAACCGACCACCGCCTCACTCCCCTCACACACGCTGTTCCAGCTGTCTCTCCCTCCCGCCCGCGCGCCCTCCTTCTTCTTCAGCGGTGGTGTTCCATTCCTTCAAGAGTGCAGTAGCGTGTGCGTGCAACGCGGGACAGCCTCTCGCCCCTTCCATTCCATCAGACGTGTGTAGCGTAGAAATGACCCACCCCCCCTCCTTTTTTTTTCTTTTTATTTAGCACCGTCGTATACCAGAAGTACCTCCATCTCCTGAGCAGGACGACCCGTGACGACCCGTTGTGACCTGACCTGTGAGGAGGGTTACGACCCTTGGTGACCTTTGTGACCTGACCTGTGAGGAGGGTTACGACCCCTGGTGACCTTTGTGACCTGACCTGTGAGGAGGGGTTACGACCCCTGGTAACCTTTGTGACCTGGTCAGTGAGGGAGGGTTACGACCCTTGGTGACCTTTGTGACCTGACCTGTGAGGAGGGTTACGACCCCTGGTAACCTTGGTGACCTGGTCAGTGAAGAGGGTTACGACCCTTGGTGACCTTTGTGACCTGACCTGTGAGGAGGGTTACGACCCGTGGTAACCTTGGTGACCTGGTCAGTGAGGGAGGGTTACGACCCTTGGTGACCTTTGTGACCTGGTCAGTGAGGGAGGGTTACGACCCTTGGTGACCTTTGTGACCTGACCTGTGAGGAGGGTTACGACCCCTGGTAACCTTTGTGACCTGGTCAGTGAAGAGGGTTACGACCCTTTGGTAACCTTTGTGACCTGGTCAGTGAGGGAGGGTTACGACCCTTGGTGACCTTTGTGACCTGGCCAGTGAAGGGGTCAGGTCAGAGGTCAAAGGGTTTGCCCTCCATTGTAACTCAAGGGTTATAAAACATGGTGCTCAAGGGTCGTACCCTTCGTGCTCAAGGGTCGTACCCGTCGTGCTCAAGGGTCGTACCCGTCGTGTTCAAGGGTCGTACCCGTCGTGCTCAAGGGTCGTCCCCGTCGTGTTTAAGGGTCGTACCCTCGTGCTCGGGTCTCCCCGTCGTGTTAGGTCGTCCCCGTCGTGTTTAAAGGGTCGTACCGTCGTGTTTAAAGGGTCGTCCCTTTCGTCTAAAGGGTCGTCCCCCGTCTGCTCAGGTCGTCCCCGTCGTCCCAAAGGGTCGTACCCGTCGTGCTAAAGGGGTTTCTACCCGTCGTGTAAAGGGTCGTCCCCGTCGTGCTAAAGGGTCGTCCCCGTCGTGCCAAGGTCAAATTTATCTCAAGGGTCGTACGTCTGTTTAAGGGTTTACGTCGTGTGGGGGTTTTGGGTTAAACCCGCGGCAACGGTCACCGCGTCCCCAATGGCCGGAAACCCTGTGGCCAGGGTTCTTACCCGTCCCGGTCCCTTTCAGTCGGAAACCCGGGGTCCTTCCCCTCAGGAAAACGGAAACCCCGTCGGCCAAGGTCCTTCCGAACCCGGTCTTTGCCTCAGGCTAACCTCTTGCTCAGGGGTCCTTTACCCGTCCCGGGTCTTTTAAATAGAAAAAGGTCTTTAAATAGTAAACCTCACCAGTCGAAAACCAAAAGGTCCTTTAAATCGGGGAAACCTTTCGAATAAAAAAGGGCTAGGGGGTCCTTCCCCAAAAAAAACCGAACAGGGCCCAACGGGGTAAATTTTCCGGGCCCCTCATTCAAATCGGAAACCACGGTAACACTTCCCCAATCAGCGAAAAACAGGTAACATTTCAGCCAATCGTAAAACCCACAGGTTTTAAAAAAACCACGCCCCCAGCCAACAGTGAAACCACGGGTAACCCCCCTTCAGCCAATCAGTGAAACCACAGGTAAACACCCTTCATCCAATCAGCGAAACCACAGGTAACAGTCTTCAGCCAATCAGCGAAAAACCACAGGTAAATACCCTTCATCCAATCAGCGAAACCACAGGTAAATACCCTTCATCCAATCGGCTTACGACGCAGGTAAAACAACATTGCCACCATCCTCAGCTGCCTTACATCAAGGTAGAGTTTAATCCCATCCATCAACTGAATGTTAGGTTAATTACCTTCCCTCATTGTTTAATTACATCAAAGAGAAAAATACCATTGAATAGATGGATAGATTCGAGCAGAGGCGAAATGTTCGTGGAGTGAAGAGGGAGGAGGTGGAGTGAAGAGGAGGGGGAGGGAGGGAAGAGGAGGGGGAGGAGGGAAGAGGAGGGAGAGGGAGGGAAGAGGAGGGGAAGAGGAGGGAGAGGAGGGGAAGAGGAGGGAGAGGGAGGGTAGAGGAGAGGGAGTGAAGAGGAGGGAGGGAAGAGGAGGGAGAGGGAGGGAAGAGGGAGGAGGTGGAGGGAAGAGGAGGGAGAGGGAGGGAAGAGGAGGGAGAGGGAGGGAAGAGGAGGGAGAGGGAGGGAGGAGGGAGAGGGAGGGAAGAGGAGGAGGAGAGAAGAGGAGGGTGAGGGAGGGAAGAGGAGGGAGAGGGAGGGAAGAGGAGGGAGAGGGAGGAAGAGGAGGGGAAGAGGAGGGAGAGGGAGGGAAGAGGAGGGAGGGGGAGGGAAGAGGAGGGGGAGGGAAGAGGAGGGAGAGGGAGGGATGTGTTTATTGTCATGCGTTCTTCATCATTAATCTTGTATATCACTGTCTTACCATTGGCTGAGAACTGCTGTGACTATTTTGCGTTCGACGTAAAAGATTCGTGAGTGAAGATCCGGTAGTGTTGACTGGCAATTTGTTTTTTTGACGAGTTTTGCTGTGCGAGTTTTACGCTACGAGTTCTACACACTGCGAGTTCTACACACTGCGAGTTCTACACACTGCGAGTTCTACACTACTAGTTCTATACTGCTAGTTCTACACTACGAGTTCTACACTGCGAGTTCTACACTGCTAGTTCTATACTGCTAGTTCTACACTTCCAGTTCTACACTGCTAGTTCTACACTACGAGTTCTACACTCCTAGTTCTACACTGCTGGATATACACTACGAATTCTACACTGCTAGTTCTACACTGCTGGATATACACTACGAATTCTACACTGCTAGTACTACACTGCTAGTTCTACACTGCTGGATATACACTACGAATTCTACACTGCTAGTTCTACACTGCTAGTTCTACACTGCTGGATATACACTACGAATTCTACACTGCTAGTTCTACACTGCTAGTTCTACACTGCTAGTTCTACACTGCAGGATATACACTACGAATTCTACACTGCTAGTTCTACACTGCTAGTTCTACACTGCTAGTTCTACACTGCTAGTTCTACACTTCCAGTTCTACACTGCTAGTTCTACACTGCTAGTTCTACACTGCTGGTTCTACACTTCCAGTTCTACACTGCTAGTTCTACACTGCTAGTTCTACACTGCTAGTTCTACACTGCTGGATATTCTTCTGTGGGATATCATTAGACCTTTTTAGCCCAGCGTTCGTCCCGCTCGTTGTACCTTCTGAGTGTGTCCTTAGGGTCACCCTTGAGACGACCCTCGGGTGTGGCGGCCTTCAAGGGTCACCCTCGAGATGACCCTCGGGTGTGGCGGCCTTCAAGGGTCACCCTCGAGATGACCCTCGGGTGTAGCGGCCTTCAAGGGTCACCCTCGAGATGACCCTCGGGTGTAGCGGCCTTCAAGGGTCATCCTCGAGATGACCCTCGGGTGTAGCGGCCTTCAAGGGTCACCCTCGAGATGACCCTCGGGTGTAGCGGCCTTCAAGGGTCACCCTCGAGATGACCCTCGGGTGTGGTGGCCCTCAAGGGTCACCCTCGAGATGACCCTCGGGTGTGGCGGCCTTCAAGGGTCACCCTTGAAGCAACCGCGGAACAAAAAAAAAAAAAAAAAAGAAGAAACTTTTGCCTCCTTTCATGGCTCTCGCCCAACCCTTCACCTGAATTAATGAGGACGAGATGAGAGAGAGAGAGAGAGAGAGAGAGAGAGAGAGAGAGAGAGAGAGAGAGAGAGAGAGAGAGAGTACCTACATCGAAACTTTACCGGAGAGACTGGGTGAGAATATATTTATATATATATATATATATATATATATATATATATATATATATATATAGAGAGAGAGAGAGAGAGAGAGAGAGAGAGAGAGAGAGAGGACAGGGTGAGAATATATTTATATATATATATATAGAGAGAGAGAGAAAGAGAGACAGATACAGAGAGAGAGAGAGAGAGAGAGAGAGAGAGAGAGAGAGAGGACAGGGTGAGAATATATTTATATATATATAGAGAGAGAGAGAAAGAGAGACAGATA
>NC_092278.1:19299856-19314856 GCF_036320965.1 Panulirus ornatus
TCTCTCTCTCTCTCTCTCTCTCTCTCTCTCTCTCTCTCTCTCTCTCTATCGCCTGCGCGATCATTGAAATGCCCGGGGTCGCTTTGGCCCCCCAACCCCCTTGGCTAACTACGGTGCGGTGGTCTAAATGAAATGCTCAGACCCAGGCCAATAAAGTATTGTGTCCGTCGGAAAGACAAAGGAGGCGAGGCTAGCAAGTGTTTGGAGAGAGAGAGAGAGAGAGAGAGAGAGAGAGAGAGAGAGAGAGAGAGAGAGAGAGAGAGAGCTGCTGACGTTGGCGGGACCCCACAGGTCCCCAGCCTGCTGTTATCGTCAGCTGCTGCCTGGCTGACGGCAGTTTCTCTCTCTCTCTCTCTCTCTCTCTCTCTCTCTCTCTCTCTCTCTCTCTCTCTCTCTCTCTCTCTCTCTCTCTCAGGAAAGCTAGATTTATTATATTACATTTGGCACAACTGCTGATATATATATATATTTTTTTTTCCGATCCTGAAAACGCTGGGCCCTGCCTTTATGTCTGTCAGAACTGAATTCATTGTTAGTGATTATATATATATATATATATATATATATATATATATATATATATATATATATATATATATATATATATATATATATTAAAGGTTTTGACTGGACTTGGGATGCCTGGAAGAAGGAATTAGAGTCTTGTGGAGGAACTTCTCACTTCAAATGAGTCCACAGTTTCCCTGCTACTGGAAGTAGCGCAGCCTCGAAGCTGCGAGAGCGTCATCAGTGAACGGTGTCCTTGTGTGTGTGTGTGTGTGTGTGCGATCAAGTGGTTCGTTGATACAGATATACAGACACACATAATTGGAATGAGGGTGTCTATAAATCCATTCAGACATCTTCACAGAATCCACCACACAACCCTGGCCTTCAAGGGAATAACCTTTATGAATTTCACCGAATAAATGGTTTACTTGGGTAATGATGGAGATGTTGTATGACCTCCGCCTCCTCCTCCACCACCACCTCTTCCTCCTTCAGGATTCCTTCAGTTATTTTCCGGGCATTTCTGACGTGCTTTACATCACTGGGGAGAGACTTGGAAGGGGCTCGCTGGACGCAGTTAGGTGGGGAAAGAAAAAGAAAAAGAAGAAAAGAAAATAGAAAAGTCTGCCTTGAATTTTCCGTTGGGCGACATTCATAATGATATCAAGGGAGTTCCGCTCGCCATCTTAACTCTAGAATATTTATGTAAAGAAACATTCAATTTTCGATTTATGGTGTAAAGTGAATACATATTGTATTAAAGGAATATATATGTGATTTTATGTCATTATCTGAAGTAAACGCCTCGTGAAGTTTCCGAGATATTAGAAGAAATCTAAGGCTAGTGGTTGGTGGGGGGAGGGCCAGGTCTATAAAGGTGATGGAGTCAAACAGGCGGATCGCTGAGGTCTGCCGGACTTGCCCCAATTGGGTTGGTGGGAAGCGCGCCCACCCTCACTCTCTCTCTCTCTCTCTCTCTCTCTCTCTCTCTCTCTCTCTCTCTCTCTCTCTCTCTATGAGACATTCTCATACCTCTCTTGGATCTTGAGATATCTTTAGAAGTATTAGGACCGATTAGCTTAATTGCCTTCGTGTAATTACCGAACTACAAGATGAGTGTTGCTAACATACGACTCATTTTAAGTGTCAGTCAGTTCTCTCATGGATGACAAGAAGATAAAAATTTTCATTGAAGAAAATAATCGATAAAGGGAATTAATGTAATTATACTTTGAGTTTTTACATAGAAATTTAATCCTTTTTAAGATTATTTAGATTTTTGAGTGTCCGTCTGCCTTAATTAAATGCTCTTGTGTGTGTGTGATGGATCAAGCAAACTGTTCGTGTATATCACATATACACTTGGACTTTACCCCGTCCTCCCGCGCCTCCAGCAAGACTCTACTTCATCTCGGGTAAGTTGCTGATTGATAAACTTTGCGCGTGTATAGTCCAACATGGAGAGTTAAGTGGAGTTATGGGAGTAATCTCCAGGGGTGTTGGAGCAAGCCACCGGCCTCCGGACACCCCCACACACACACACCCCAGCCGCCACTTCGACCGCCCGCCGATCTCCGTGTGTTTGGATCCCTTAAAAAAAAAGAAAAGGACAATCGTTTAACATTTTCATTTGCGATTTAACTCCGGTGATGGTGATGGTTTGGCTTATAAATGACCTAATTTAACATCTCAAGCTTAATTGTTTTTTTTCAAAAACAACCTCTCGGATAACGATAATTTAACTAATTGAGTTTAGTTTATTAGCATTTAAAACCCTGATTGGGTGAGATGATTTAACATACCTTGGTCAGATTTAACCCTGCGAGGGTTTAAAAGTTTCTCGGTACAATTGAACGTTTTTAAAACCACATGAGAAATTATGAGAGTCCTCCCTTGAAATAAATATCACCATGGCATAGATTTTGGGTACTCAGTACCTGTATATATATGAGGAGACATCTGCTGAGGACAGTTGCACTGAGAGAAATAGTCGTAATTTCTCTCTCTCTCTCTCTCTCTCTCTCTCTCTCTCTCTCTCTCTCTCTCTCTCTCTCTCTCTCGCTTGCCTGGTTTTCAATATCTCATGTGACACCACACATCTGGGTCGTTCTGTGGTAGATGTGCGATTCCCTGGTGGTGGTGGTGGACACATGGCGGCGGAGGGTGTGGTGGGGTGGGTGGTTGGGTCGTTCTTTGAGCACGACGGTTCGACCTTCGGCCACACAGCTCCTCCTCCTCCTCCTCCTCCTGCTCCTCCTCCTCCAGGCCACCGTGCTCAAGGGTCATGGCGTCGTCCCCAAGTGGTTCGTGAAGCTAACACTTTGAGCCGACGCTTGTAATGCCCTCGAGAGGCCGACCCACACACACACACACACACACACACACACACACACACACACACACACACGAAATTTTGCAATACACGAGACATGGAACATGACACTGGTCGACACGACTCTAGCACACCACACTGTATCCAAGCCCCTCTGAATCTACATGTGTGTGTGTGTGTGTGTGTGTGTGTGTGTGTGTGTGTGTGTGTCTAGGGAAGTTCGACTCTTTTTTTTTTTTTCCTTATTTCATTTTTCCTTCGCCAGTGTAAGTGGAATAACCATATTCAGATCTTGTTTCGCAGAACACATTGGTTTGTCCCTGATAAAACTGGAGGAGGAGGAGGAGGGGTTGGCTCTCACTGTAGGTACGAGTTTCGTTTGCTCAGGATCCAGAAGAAAGGGGGAGTTAATGGGTTATGTATTGAGCGGGTTTATGATATGTGGTGATGGTGTATGTGTTGAATGGGGGTGGTCTGTTATTATCCTGGTGGTCAGCCAACTTCTCGTCCTGTGTGTGACTGTATGTTTGTGTGCACAGCGCCTGTGTACAAGGTCCTACACTTGCACAGTGTGGAGATTTGTGACGCCCTCACACACCACACAGTATCACACACCACACCGTAAACCACACAGTACCACACCGTAAACCACACAGTACCACTCACAACACCGTATACCTCACACCACACCACACTCCATACACAACACTCATACACCTCATCACACCACACACCATACACAACACCCATACACCTCATCACACCACACTCCATACACAACACCCATACACCTCATCACACCACACACCACCCATACACCACACCACACACCACCCATACACCACACCACACACCATACACAACACCCATACACCTCATCACACCACACACCACCCATACACCTCACCACACCACACATAACACCCGTACACCACTCCACATACCACCCATACACCTCACCACACCACACCACACATCACACACCACACAACAAACGTAATGCGCCACACACACACACACACACACACACACACACACACACACACACACACACACCACGACGCATACCTCGCTGGAAACCAGACACGAACTCCAGACCATCGGGTCCGTAAGTCTTTCATAAGACCACCTGGCCTTACGTGTACACCAGGTGATGAGGCAACGACACCTGGTGTAATTGGAGGGCAACAGTTGAACCCTCATCATCTACCACGTCCATCTTTCTCCACTTCCCTTACCTCTCTCCCTCTTCACTCCCTCTTCTTCTTCTCCTCCTTCTCTCTCTCCCTCTTCTTCCTCCCTCCTCCACTTTCCATCACACCTGACCCCTTCTTCTACTCCATCTCTCCTCCATTTCTCGCCCTACCCTACCTAACCCTCCCCTCAATAACCTGTCCATCACCCCTTTGTTCCATTACCCGTCCTGTTAGCTGTCTCGCTACGCTCCCCCCTGAGCGTCTGTGTAAAGTGTGTGTGTGTGTGTCTCTCTGGTTCTGTCTCCCTGCCTGACTGATTGTCTCTCGGTGTTGGCATGTTATGTCCAGCAAGGTCTCTCTCTCTCTCTCTCTCTCTCTCTCTCTCTCTCTCTCTCTCTCTCTCTCTCGAAGGCAGAGGGTTTGTGTGTGTGTGGGGGTGTGTTAGTGCTAGTGGAAGGCTGGGGGGGTGGGTGTCGCCCCAGCGCGGGCGGGCGGGCGGAGGGGTGTGTGGGTGTGTGGTGTGGTGAGGAGGAGGAGGTGTGTGTGTGTGTGTGTGTGTGTGTGTGTGTGGTGCGCCCGCCCCGCCCGCCCCCAACCACCACCACCACACACCCACCACCACCAGTAATGTGACTTCGCCTTCACCACCACCACCACAGTAGCAGACGGCGCCGGGGGGTGAGGGAGGGAAGGTTTAAAAATAGCCCACACATTTGGCTGCGGTCCGTGTTCGACCTGCTACTGCTGGGTGGGGGGGGGGGGGAGCGCCAGGTCCTGTGGCGTGTCGTGGAGGAGGAGGAGAAGGAGGAGGAGGCGAGCTAGTCCTCCTCCTCCTCCTCCTGACCTGTGAGGAGCCCCGCCAGGTCTAGGGTGACCTGTGGAAGGTCGTGTTGATGATGACCTGTTGTCCTGTTGGAGGTTGCGTGCCAATGTTGTCGTGGTAACTTACTGTTGTCCCCCTCTGTTGTTTGGATGACTGGATTACCGTTGTCTTGACATTTGGGACCCCTGTTTACCGTTAGCCGTTGGATCACTGTTGTACTGTGTTGTACCACTGTTGTGCCTCTGTTGTTGATGACGTGTGACTGTTGTACTTCTGTTGTTGATGACTGTTGCGCCTCTGTTGCTGATGACTTGCTACCGTTGTGTGATGACTGTTGTATCTCTGTTGCTGATGGCATGTTACCGTTGTGTGATGACTGTTGTATCTCTGTTGTTGATGACGTACTACCGTTGTGTGATGACCGTTGTACCTCTGTTGTTGATGACGTACTACCGTTGTGTGATGACTGTTGTATTTCTGTTGTCCTGTTGATGATTGATGACCCCGTTTATCGTGTTCGTCTTCCTACTGTTTGTTCGTCTGTTGACTTCTGTCCCGTTTTGTCATCAACGGGGTCTGAATGAGCCATTTCTTATTGATGATCTGTTGAGAACACGCTAATTGATGTCTTCTAAACCATTTTGATGACTTGAGAACACGCTAATTGATGTCTTGTGAACCATTTTGATGACTTGAGAACACGCTAATTGATGTCTTCTAAACCATTTTGATGACCTGTTGAGAACACGCTAATTGATGTCTTCTAAACCATTTTGATGACCTGTTGAGAACACGCTAATTGATGTCTTCTGAACCATTTTGATGACCTGTTGAGAACACACTAATTGATGTCTTCTAAACCATTTTGATGACCTGTTGAGAACACGTTAATTGATGTCTTCTGAATCACTTTGATGACCTGTTGAGAACACGCTAATTGTCGTCTTCTCAACCATTTTGATGACCTGTTGAGAACACACTAATTGATGTCTTCTAAACCATTTTGATGACCTGTTGAGAACACGTTAATTGATGTCTTTTGAACCATTTTGATGACCTGTTGAGAACACGCTAATTGATGTCTTCTGAATCATTTTGATGACCTGTTGATGACTGGTGCAAAAAAAAAAAAATTTGATTTTTGTATTTTTTCTCTTTCTTTTTTTTGTGGTTGATGATTACAATTATTTTTTGGTTGATGACTGATGTTGATGTTGGCTTGAGGCGTTGTTAATGGCTCTTGTTATTTGTTTGGTGAGTGCTCTTGTTTTTTGTTTATGTGTTTGTGATAATTTGTTTCATTTCAGTAGTTTCATGTGTGTTTGTAAGTGTAAGTTTGTCTATGTCATTGTGGTCTGTGTTTTTATGTTATTGGCTTTATATGTGTTTGTTAGTGTGTGTTTTGTGTGTGTATGTGTGTATTTGTTTCATGGCGTGTCTGTTAGTTGGTGTGTGTGCCTTTGTTTGATGGTATGTGTGTGTGTGTGTGTGTGTGTGTGTGTGTGTGTGTGTGTGTTTGATCACTATTTATGTGTGACGGAGAGAGAATGTCTTACACACACACACACACACACACACACACACACACACACACACACACACACACACGGACACCTGTGTATGTGTCTGTATTGTTACATAGTTGTATGTATGCGTGTATGTATTTGTTTGTATGTCACTCTGAGTTTGCGTACATACATGTGTGTTTACTGAGTGCATGTTGATAGAGACGAAGAAAATATATGTTTTCCAAAAGAAATTATAGAAAAAGGATATAAAGTAGCAATACCCAAGTATATCAAATATACTGTATTTAGTGTATCAGACAGACGGACAGACAGATGTCTTAAGCAACCCTTGAACTCGTATTAAGTTATTAGAAAAAATAACTCGTTTAGAAAGCATCCCAGCGCCCTTACACAACACGGGCTAATGTTGAGGCAACTGGAGAGAAAATGTACAAGTCGGCCCTATGGAGGAGGTCTCCATTTTCTGTGAATGTGGATGGTAAGAATGCTGTGTTATGGATTTTGTTATATGAAAAATATATGATAACTTGTTTAATGTGTAGTTTTGGACAACGGTATGTGTGTGTGTGTGTGTGTTTGTGTGTGTGTGTGTGTGTGTGTGTGTCTGTGTGTGTGTGTGTGTGTCTGTGTGTGTGTGTAACGGGCCAAAAATTCTAACTTAAAAAAATGATAATAATTCTGGTGTCTTTGTCATTTTTGGTTTTGACAGGAATTTTTTTTTCTACTTTTTTTTTTTTGGAAATAAAAAGATTATATAGATTTTAATATTTTTTTTTTTTGGGGGGGGGGGGACGAACTGCTGTTTAATTTCCAACATGGACAAAATTCGTGGACAGATGGGGAGCAAAGGCTTTTGTGTAAGCGGACGCAGAACATGGGCTATGGGTGAGTGCCTTTCGGAGAGGATATATATATATATATATATATATATATATATATATATATATATATATATATATATATATATATATATATTATTTTTTGGAAAATAGAAAACAGAAAATGGGGATGGTTTGTGACAATGCATATAGTTGTGTACAACACACAAAGTCGAAAGCTACCGGCTCACTACATATATATATATATATATATATATATATATATATATATATATATATATATATATATATATATATATATATATATAAGGTCAGGAGCTGTATAGATGTGGTCTTCCTTACAATGATGTGTAGTGAAGTGCTGGTGTTGTGGATGTAGGGGGTGGGTTCCTAAAGCGGAGGGTGCCTCCTCGTATCCTGCAGGAGACGTCAGCCAGTCTTGCCCTATGGAGACGTAAGGTCCTGGTTCCAGGATGGCTTTTACCCCTCACGAGCGTGTGTCTACAAGGAGAACCTATGTGTGTGTGTGTGTGTGTGTGTGTGTGTGTATTTAAGGTTTGTAAGGAGACGTAAAGGTTTGTACGTGAGTGTGTTTGAGGTGAGTGAGGGAGGCCGGGTGATCAGTCCCGTTTTCCCCGGTGAAGAGAGAAGAGTCAGGCTTGTGTCGTCCGTGGGTGGAGGAGGCAGTGGTGGTGGTCCCACTGCCTCCTCCTCCTCCTCCTCCTCCTCCTCTTCTTCCTCCTCCTCCTCTTCCTCCTCTTCCTCCTCCTCCTCTCCTCCTCCTCCTCCTCCTCCTCCCACTGAGTTATATGTGGTAGGAACTTCTCCCACGACTCCATGATAATTTCCACTACCAACACAGCCGCCACCACCACAGCCACAGCCGCCACTACAGCCACCACCACAGCCACAGCCGCCACTACAGCCACCACCACAGCCACAGCCACCACCACAACCACAGCCGCCACCACCACAGCCACAGCCACCACCACCACAGCCGCCACCACAACCACAGCCGCCACCACCACAGCCACCACCACAGCCGCCACCACAGCCACAGCCACCACCACAGCCACAGCCGCCACCACCACAGCCACCACCACAGCCACAGCCACCACCACAGCCACAGCCGCCACCACAGCCACAGCCACCACCACAGCCACCACCACCACAGCCGCCACTACAGCCACAGCCACCACCACAGCCACAGCCACCACCACCACAGCCACCACCACAGCCACAGCCACCACCACCACAGCCACCACCACAGCCACAGCCGCCACCACCACAGCCACCACCACAGCCACAGCCGCCACCAGTCCCCAGCACATTTCCGGAGCCGTTCCCAAAACTTTGTTAATAACATTCAAATGTTTTTTTTTCCTTTAGCGGTGCCGAATCTCTCTCTCTCTCTCTCTCTCTCTCTCTCTCTCTCTCTCTCTCTCTCTCTCTCTCTCCAGCAGGAGGAGGGAGGAGGAGGAGGAGGATGTAGTACCACCAGTAAAGCCAGCGAAGGGACGCCTGCACTGTGGAGGGAGGGTGGGGAAGGCGCTGATCCTCGCTCCCTCGTAAGCATGACACATCAACGCAAACCACCCACACACAGGCCCTCTGTGGGTGTGTGTGTGTGTGTGTGTGGGTCGTGACGGGTCGCGAGGAAACCGCTTGCTGGTCAGAACAGTTGGGTGGCCTAGCGGACTCCCAGCGGAGGAGCTACAACACCTGTATTGTTGTTATCCAGGGTTGTATGGTTGTTAATATTCTCCTCGCAGTCATGAATTATATGGGGTGGTCAGCCATAGTCTCCTTCTGCAGGAGCAGCGCCCCGGGACTCCACGTCTCTTGAAATGAAGAGAACATCAACACGATCCGGTGAATTCTTTGGTAAGAACAACGAGTCTAGCGTGAGGCGATACTGTTTTCCCCTTTGGGTTGGGTTAGGACTGGAGTGGTTGCGACAGCCTCGCCTCCCTCAGGAGCATCGTCGGATTAGCGTCCTTGAGTGAACGGTTGGTGTAATAATTGGGTGGGTCGACTAGAGGGCGTGGAGTGCACCCTCTCTCCAGTAATCTCCCTCCTCAAGGGCGGGCTGGAGACGTGGTTTTTAGCACGCTCCTCCTCCTCCTCCTCCTCCTCCTCCTCCTTCAGCTCTTCCTCTCTCTCTCTCTCTCTCACACGAATTGGTCTGTTACTTCGACGACGCCCCCAGCCGACAGTGTTGTGGTGCTCCTCCTCCTGACGCGGCGGGAGGCATGGGTTCTCTACGGTACGCGTCAGGTAATGTTTCCATATGGCTTCGTCCTCCAGCTGTTGATATGGGGAGACGTATGGGGCTGTCGATGTTGGAGGAACCTGACGAAGAGGTGCTTGTGCCCCTCTCGCCTTCGAGAGAGAGAGAGAGAGAGAGAGAGAGAGAGAGAGAGAGAGAGAGAGAGAGAGACCCGTCAAGGGTGACGTAGGAAGGAGGGAGTGGGTTGTCTGCAAGTTTACAGACGCACCTGAGCGCGACAGTCAGTACGTACACCTCTCAAGGACCACGAGACGACCCTTGAAATGCGACGTTACAATCCCTCGGTACGATGGTGCTGGTCTCTGACCTGAGATGCCCCTTGAGGGTCAGGTCAAAGGTCAGAACCATCGTACCTCCGTGCTCAAAAAAAAAGAGTCCTTGACATTGACTGTGTTAGGTGGAGAGCCGCCCTTCCGTCGTGTTGGCCTGGCCCTCCATGACCCGTACCCTGGGGCCTGCAGAAGTAACCTGAGGGAGGAGGACTACCCCCGGGTGTCCACGTCAGCAAGCTGGTGCAGGGGGAAAGGTTGTCGCAGTCCTGGACGAAGTGACGCAATTGCATGTCAAGGGGGAGGGTGGCAGATGTCACGCCAGGTGGCCCTGGTCGCCTCGCTACACACACACACACTCTCTCTCTCTCTCTCTCTCTCTCTCTCTCTCTCTCTGGCTGTGGGTAGGAGGTATTTTTTTGAAAGTGGAGGGACGTCCAACTCGACCTATGCTTAGTCGACTTACAACTGGCCGCGCCCCTCAACCCAAGGGGTCGAGTTAAACCCATGACTTGAACACCCCCTCCACGCACGGTCGGCTCCCCAATACTGATATCCATATATCGACCATTCACAGGGGGAAGGAGGTTGGGGGGTGGAGGATGAACAGCTGGTTCAGCTGTGAGCCAGTTGCCACCTCCCAGCGGGGACTTGATTCGCCAGTCGTGAATTATTCATTAGGTAACAAGACAACATTAGCTTCTACACTGTGGATGTCCCTAGACGTAAATTAATACATGGGCTAGTTTACAGTATGTATATATGTATAGGTATGAATGTATGTATGTAGGTATGTATGGTTTTTCTTTGTGAGTGTGTGTGAGCGCGTGGGAGTATAACCCAAAATGAAGTGGCGCTAATTTTGAATTACATTTGCCAACTCGTATGCATATGACCCGATGATTACATCGGCTCGCCATTGAACAACTCAGGTCATCTCACACACATACAGACAACACCAGCACAACACACACACACACACAGACACACACACACACAGACAACACCATCACAACACACAGACCTGTTGAGAAGAAAAAATAGAACGTCTCCATTGCCATAGGAATCGCCCGTCGCCTTTAGAACGCCGGACACCACCTTAGAACGCCGGACACACAGGAATGTAACATGGAACTCTCTTGTCACCACGGAATCTGACATTCCCCAACCCCCCAACCCCCCAACCCCAACACCCCCAACACACACACACACACACACACACACACACACACACATGTATACATATAACATGTATAAACCTATACAGACGAATGTAGTTTCTGAGCGAAGGTGTTGTGGATGGGTCGATGAATAGGTCGAGAATAGCGGCCCAGATCAGGCTAGGTGAGGAGGATAGACACCGCCAACAACACTCGCCACTAGCACTAGCCAGCACTAGCCTAGGACGGCTAGGGAAGTGACCCAGGATAGGGCGATCCCTCTCTGGGATAGTTGAGGGATCGGAGGGAAGGAGGGAGAAGGATAGACGATCAATAGTGTGGTGGTCATCATCGAGTGGTGGTAGTTGTGGTTGGCGCGTGGTGGTAGTTGTGGTTGGCGTGTGGTGGTAGTTGTGGTTGGCGTGTGGTGGTAGTTGTGGTTGGCGCGTGGTGGTAGTTGTGGTTGGCGTGTGGTGGTAGTTGTGGTTGGCGTGTGGTGGTAGTTGTGGTAGGTGTGTGGTGGTAGTTGTGGTTGGCGTGTGGTGGTAGTTGTGGTTGGCGTGTGGTGGTAGTTGTGGTTGGCGTGTGGTGGTAGTTGTGGTTGGCGTGTGGTTGGTAGTTGTGGTTGGCGTGTGGTTGGTAGTAGTTGTGGTTGGCTTGTGGTGGTAGTTGTGGTTGGCGTGTGGTTGGTAGTTGTGGTTGGCGTGTGGTGGTAGTAGGGGCTGGTAGCGTACCATTCATGGTGAAAAGGTTGTAGTGTTTGAGGGTGGAGTGGGGGGTTTGGAGGGGGGTCGTAGCGACTTAGGTCGTGAGCGGGTGGGAGAGAGAGAGAGAGGGTCGTGACGACCCATGTAGTGGGGGGTCGTCGTGACGACTTAGCCAGTGGTGTTGGTAACGACAGAGATCCCAAGGGGGGTAGTTTCGTCACAGTGGTGAGGCCACTAGGGCGCCCCAAGCCCCGTCAGTGGTACGAACTGTAATCAGTGGTTGTAGTGGAAGCTACCAAGTGTCTTGTGGTGGGAGAAGGTGGTTGTGGTGGAGGAGGTCATCGAGGTGGACCTTGAACACCAGCAACACTTGACTATAACTATAAGGGAGCGCGGGGGAGGAAGAAGGAGTTTGGAGGGGATGTGTGTGTGTGGCGAAGGAAGGCACTTGAAACCCATATCTCGCCCGACTACACACACACACACACACACACACACGAGAGAAAGAGGATCATAGAAGAAGGATTTCTCTCTCTCTCTCTCTCTCTCTCTCTCTCTCTCTCTCTCTGTGTAACCACATCCCAGCCCATCCCACACAGGGACTTCTCCTTACATGATCTGAAAGGAAGTTTCCCACTCACGACATATAGTTACACGATTAAGAGAAGATGGGACGCGTTCGCTGGGATCCCAGGGACGGACGAGGTGGGTAGAAACGGCGTCTCGAATACGCTACAAGGATAACCTGGGAAACGTGGAAGTACAGTGAGTAAATACAGAACACAGTGACCAGAACCAGACCTTCTCATTCGGTCCTTTCACAGTGACATGGTCAGACGACTGCATAATATACACATGTGAGATTACATTAATGTTTACACACACAATGGTAAGTGGGTGGAGGTCTCTCCCTCACACACACACACACACACACACACAGCACATACACACACACACACACACACACACACACACACACACACATAACACACACAGCACATACACACACACACACACACACACAGCACATACACACACAGCACATATTCACACACACACACACACACAGCACATACACACACAGCACATACACACACAGCTCATATTCACACACACACACACACACACATACAGCACATACACACACACAGCACACACACACACACACACACACACACACACACACACACACACACACACACACACACACACAGCACATACACACAACACACACACACACACACACACACACAGCACATACACACACAGCACATACACACAACACACACACACACACACACACACACACACACACACACACACACACAGCACATACACACACAGCACATACACACACACACACACACACACATACGGTCTATTTCATTAATCAAGATCCGTCATACAGAGTGTCATTGTGCAGGTGAGGTAATGTTTGCATAATTACCTTCCAAAATTACGCCTACCCACCCAATCCCCCTCTCTCTCATAACACCCACCCCCGACCTTCCCTTCCTCCCCTCTCCCCCCAACGACCCACACTCCTCCTCTCCCCCACCACGCTCCCCTCCCACTCACCCTCTCCCTCCCTCTCTCTCCCTCCCCCTCCCTTTCCCCTCGGCCCCCCCTCCCCCGTGGCTTGGTATAAAATTAGCCATACTTCACAAACTCATTTGCATATTGTTTGAAATGTGTTTCGGCTTTTGGAGTGTAATGCTGCTCGCTTTTTTGGTTCGGGAATGGGGGTTGGGTTGAGGGGAAATGGGGGTTGGGTTGAGGGGGGAATTGGGGTTGGGTTGAGGGGGAATGGGGGTTGGGTTGAGGGGGGAATTGGGGTTGGGTTGAGGGGGAATGGGGGTTGGGTTGAGGGGGAATGGGGGTTTGGGTTGAGGGGAGAATGGGGGTTGGGTTGAGGGGAATGGGGTTTGGGTTGAGGGGAATGGGGGTTGGGTTGAGGGGGGAATGGGTGGGGATGGGGGGTTGTGGTGAGGGGAGGTGAGGGGGGGTTACAGATAAGGGCTGTTAGTTATATCTATAGATAAGATAAGAAGCTGTTCTGATCCTAATGTTCAAAGACTGGAGTAGTGTGGGCGATGGCTTGAGTAAACCATTGGGTTTACAGGAGTAAACCATTAGGTTTACAGGAGTAAACCATTGGGTTTACAGGAGTAAACCATTGGGTCTACAGGAGTAAACCATTGGGTCTACAGGAGTAAACCATTAGGTTTCCAGGAGTAAACCATTAGGTTTACAGGAGTAAACCATTGGGTTTACAGTAGTAAACCATTAGGTTTACAGGAGTAAACCATTGGGTTTACAGGAGTAAACCATCGGGTTCACAGGAGTAAACCATTGGGTTTACAGGAGTAAACCATTAGGTTTACAGGAGTAAACCATTGGGTTTACAGGAGTAAACCATTGGGCTTACAGGAGTAAACCATTGGGTTTACAGAAGTAAACCATTGGGCCTCCAGGAGTAAACCATTGGGTTTACAGGAGTAAACCAATAGGTTTACAGGAGTAAACCATTGGGTTTACAGGAGTACAGTTTACAGGAGTAAACCATTGCGCCTCCAGGAGTAAACCATCTTACTCATACGAATAAACCATAACGCTCACTAGATTAAACCATATTACTCATAGGATTAAACAATATTTCTCAGTGTTAAACCGTGTTACAAGCAGGATTAAAGGAAAATACGATATTAAACCATATTACTCACGAGAGTAAACCATATTACTCACCAGATTTAAACCATATTACTCACCAGATTTAAACCATATTACTCACCAGATTTAAACCATATTACTCACCAGATTTAAACCATATTACTGACGAGATTAAACCATATTACTCACCAGATTTAAACCATATTACTCACCAGATTTAAACCATATTACTCACCAGATTTAAACCATATTACTCACCAGATTTAAACCATATTACTCACGAGATTAAACCATATTACTCACCAGATTTAAACCATATTGCTCACCAGATATAAACCATATTACTCACCAGATTTAAACCATATTACTCACGACATTAAACCATATTACTCACTAGATTTAAACCATATTACTCACCAGATGTAAACCATATTACTCACCAGATTTAAACCATATTACTCACCAGATTTAAACCATATTACTCACCAGATTTAAACCATATTACTCACCAGATTTAAACCATATTACTCACCAGATTTAAACCATATTACTCACCAGATTTAAACCATATTACTCACCAGATATAATCCATATTACTCACTACATTTAAACCATATTACTCACCAGATATAAACCATATTACTCACCAGATATAAACCATATTACTCACCAGAT
>NC_092278.1:19319856-19322356 GCF_036320965.1 Panulirus ornatus
AGAAGAAGAAGAAGAAGAAAACACGAGGAAGAAGAAGAGAAGAAGACGAAGAAGAAGAAGACACGAGGAAGAAGAGGAAGAAAAAGAAGAAAAAAGAAGAATGATAAGAAGAAAACACGAGGAAGAAGAAGAAGAAGAAGAAGAAGAAGAAGAAGAAGAAAACACGAGGAAGAAGAAGAAGAAGAAGAAGAAGAAGAAGAAGAAGAAGAAGAAGAAGAAAAAGAAGAAGAAAACACGAGGAAGAAGAGGACGAAAAAGAAGAAGAAAAAAACACGAGGAAGAAGAAGAAGAAGAAGAAGAAGAAGAAGAAGAAGAGAGGGAGGTGTTGGGTTTGTTTTTTTTTTTGGGGGGGGGGGGAAGGTTGGTGTTGTGGGTACATGTTGTAGTGTTCATGTTTGACGTGAGGCTTGGTGTGAGTGAGGCGGGCTGGACGACCTCTTGGTGTGAGTGAGGTGGGCTGGACGACCTCTTGGTGTGAGTGAGGCGGGCTGGACGACCTCTTGGTGTGAGTGAGGTGGGCTAGACGACCTCTTGGTGTGAGTGAGGTGGGCTGGACGACCTCTTGGTGTGAGTGAGGTGGGCTGGACGACCTCTTGGTGTGAGTGAGGCGGGCTGGACGACCTCTTGGTGTGAGTGAGGTGGGCTGGACGACCTCTTGGTGTGAGTGAGGTGGGCTGGACGACCTCTTGGTGTGAGTGAGGTGGGCTGGACGACCTCTTGGTGTGAGTGAGACGGGCTGGACGACCTCTTGGTGTGAGTGAGGTGGGCTGGACGACCTCTTGGTGTGAGTGAGGTGGGCTGGACGACCTCTTGGTGTGAGTGAGGTGGGCTGGACGACCTCTTGGTGTGAGTGAGGCGGGCTGGACGACCTCTTGGTGTGAGTGAGGCGGGCTGGACGACCTCTTGGTGTGAGTGAGGCGGGCTGGACGACCTCTTGGTGTGAGTGAGGTGGGCTGGACGACCTCTGTATCCA
The DNA here is from genome assembly GCF_036320965.1 of Panulirus ornatus. Taxonomy (NCBI): domain Eukaryota; kingdom Metazoa; phylum Arthropoda; class Malacostraca; order Decapoda; family Palinuridae; genus Panulirus; species Panulirus ornatus. The sequence continues at coordinate 19,320,830 of NC_092278.1, forward strand.
GTTTATTCATGAGGCGGCGACAGACCCATGACCCGCTGGTGACCTTACATCAATCACCTTTGATTAGGCCAACACCACCACCACCACGCCCCACCGGGGAGGGCGCGCCTGCTGGCGTGTTGGGGCTGAGTGTAGGTGGTGAGGTGAAGGCGTGGTGGTGGTGGTGGGGGAGAGACTGGTGGCGGTCTGGGGGAGGTGGAGAGAGTGGGGAGGTGGGAGGGGGAAGGCCGTGTGTGTGTACTATGCATGAGGGAGGGAGGACGTCCCTGTGTGGCCTCACCTTCCACTGGTATTGATTAAACTGACCTTACCCTCCTCCCTTGGCCTTACCCTGACCTTACCCTCCTCCCTTGGCCTTACCCTGACCTTACCCTCCTCCCCTGGCGTTACCCTGACCTTACCCTCTCCCCTGGCCTTACCTAGCCTTACCCTGACCCTCCCATGACATTCCTTTAATCGAAGACTATCAATAGAGAGAAATCGCAGCTGTATCAAATGCTGTACTGACATCAGTCATCAGCGAACATGAAAGCCATTATATTGTCAGTCTATTTCAAGCTGTTTTCCTCACGGAATTAAAGGCGAAAACACATCTTTAGCAGAGCAATCAGAGGCTGTGGAATTAGAGGACAGTGTGTTTTCCCCAGTCATTATTATGGCATGAAATGTCCACGTCAGGATGCGCGTTCCTGTGTACCCATTTTCCAGCAGGGTGATGTGCTGGAGGGAGTGGTGGTAGGGAGGCAGGAGCCCTCCCTCCTCTTTGCCATCCTGTTGTCTCCATCTATGTGAGTTCGATGTTTAGTTTGCTATTACTATCCTTGTGTAGGTAACCTACTCATACATCATCAGGTTTTCTGTTCTCTGTACTTCTCATGTGCCCTCGTGTGTTCTCTCCTCATACTCACCTTTCCCTCATGTGTTCTGTCCTCATACTCATCTTTCCCTCATGTGTTCTGTCCTCATATTCACCTTTCCCTCATGTGTTCTGTCCTCACAATCACCTTTCCCTCATGTGTTCTGTCCTCATACTCACCTTTCCCTCATGTGTTCTGTCCTCATACTCACCTTTCCCTCATGTGTTCTGTCCTTGTACTCACCTTTCCCTCGTGTGTTCTGTCCTCATACTCACCATCCTCTCATGTGTTCTGTCATACTCACCTTTCCCTCATGTGTTCTGTCCTCATACTCACCTTTCCCTCATGTGTTCTGTCCTCATACTCATCTTTCCCTCATGTGTTCTGTCCTCATATTCACCTTTCCCTCATGTGTTCTGTCCTCACAATCACCTTTCCCTCATGTGTTCTGTCCTCATACTCACCTTTCCCTCATGTGTTCTGTCCTTGTACTCACCTTTCCCTCATGTGTCGTGTCCTCATACTCATCTTTCCCTCATATATTCTGTTCTCACACTGACCCTTCTCTATCCTTTTGACCTGTTCTGTGGGTCACTGACAATGTTAGCTGCTGCCTCACCGTCCATATATATATATATATATATATATATATATATATATATATATATAT
>NC_092278.1:19329856-19332356 GCF_036320965.1 Panulirus ornatus
GAGGAGAGGATTTCCAGCCCCCCGCTCCCTCCCCTTTTAGTCGCCTTCTACGACACGCAGGGAATACGTGGGAAGTATTCTTTCTCCCCTATCCCCAGGGATAAGTGTATATATATATATATATATATATATATATATATATATATATATATATATATATATATATACACTTATATATATATATATATATATATATATATATATATATATATATATATATATATATATATATATATATATATATATACTTTATAGCGGGTCAGGAAGACATAATGCACTCCCACACGCGTTTTCTCTTAGCTGCTCCTAACTCCCAAATAGGTAGTTATAGCTAGTTAAGTACTCCTCTAACTGCTTACTGCTCAACTATCCTCTTTCCACCAATGAATGAGACAGTGGCAGCAGATGGCCTCGTTACGGGCCATCAGATCTCCTGCTGTCTGTCTCTCTGTCCCAAGTACTTCCCCCGTGTCTCTCTGTCCCAAGTACTTCCCCGTGTCTCTCTGTCTCAAGTACTTCCCCCGTGTCTCTCTTTCCCAAGTACTTCCCCGTGTCTCTCTGTCCCAAGTACTTCCCCCGTGTCTCTCTTTCCCAAGTACTTCCCCCGTGTCTCTCTGTCCCAAGTACTTCCCCCGTGTCTCTCTGTCCCAAGTACTTCCCCCGTGTCTCTCTGTCCCAAGTACTTCCCCCGTGTCTCTCTGTCCCAAGTACTTCCCCGTGTCTCTCTGTCCCAAGTACTTCCCCCGTGTCTCTCTGTCCCAAGTACTTCCCCCGTGTCTCTCTGTCCCAAGTACTTCCCCCGTGTCTCTCTGTCCCAAGTACTTCCCCCGTGTGATGGTGGAGGGGGCAGTAGTAACTGGCCTATATTATTCACACTTACTTCCTCTACCACCTTTGTTAAACATTGGGACGACAATTGGACTCTCATCCATCCTCATAAAACATTTCCTTCTTTGATGGGGGGTTGTTTAGTCTGTGTGTGTGTGTGTGTGTGTGTGTGTGTGTCTGTCTGTCTGTCTGTCTGTCTGTGTAAATGAACAGTTGTCCCTCGGCCAAAAAATTCTCTTGATATGATCACAGATGCTAATTCTTGTTGTTAATTGCATAATTCAGAAAGAGAAAGGATGAAATGCCTTATTTGATAATTAACGATGGTTCGAGTCTTGGGCACGACAGTACGACCCTTGAACGCGACGGTACGACCCTTGAGCACGACCCATACGACTCACTGAACACGACAAGTACGACCCTTAAATGTGACAGTACGACCCTTCAACACGACCATACGACTCTGAATACGACAGTACGACCCTTCAGCACGACCATACGACTCTGAATGCGACAGGACGACCCTTCAACACGACCATACGATTCTGAATACGACAGGACGACCCTTCAACACGACCATACGACTCTGAATACGACAGTACGACCCTTCAACACGACCATACGACTCTGAATGCGACAGGACGACCCTTCAACACGACCCATACGACTCACTGAACACGACAAGTACGACCCTTAATTGCAACAGTACGACCCTTAAAGACGACCCATACGACTCACTGAACACGACAGAACGACCATTTCGGTCGACCCTTGCAGGTCAGGTCTGCCCTATGACCTTACACTGACACTTAGGTCAAGTCAAGTATCGATGCGTAAACCTAGGCACCGCGTTGTGGCATACGCCCTTATACGCTCACAATGCTACGTTACCCAAACCCCCCCAAACCGTTTTCTATGTTACATGATCATAGATAGATAGAAAAACAATGACTGCAAGGCTTATTGGATGAAATGGTTCCGGTTGGCTTAATTAGGTGGGGCTTAATTAGGTGGGGGGGGGAATAATTTACATTAATTGCGTTAATCCGTTCGGAAAATTGAGTTGTGTATTAGTAAGATCTTTTCGGTATGCAGTGCGTAGGGTGGCTGATGTGTTTCGTTATAGCAGTGTCGGGCAGTGAAAACTGCTGAGATGTGCAGTGATGAACAAGGCAGTTGTGGTGTTAGCATGACAATTGTATATCGTCATGCAGTGCTGTGCAGTGAGACGTGTATATATCATCGTGCAGTGCTGTGCAGTGAGACGTGTATATATCGTCATGCAGTGCTGTGCAGTGAGACGTGTATATATCGTCATGCAGTGCTGTGCAGTGAGACGTGTATATATCGTCATGCAGTGCTGTGCAGTGAGACGTGTATATATCGTCATGCAGTGCTGTGCAGTGAGACGTGTATATATCGTCATGCAGTGCTGTGCAGTGAGACGTGTATATATCGTCATGCAGTGCTGTGCAGTGAGACGTGTATATATCGTCATGCAGTGCTGTGCAGTGAGACGTGTATATATCGTCATGCAGTGCTGTGCAGTGAGACGTGTATATATCGTCATGCAGTGCTGTGCAGTGAGACGTGTATATATCGTCATGCAGTGCTGTGCAGTGAGACGTGTATATATCGTCATGCAGTGCTGTGCAGTGAGACGTGTATATAT